>NC_056739.1:1673488589-1673783589 GCF_019279795.1 Protopterus annectens
AAGAATTCTTACCTTCAAATTGTTTTAGGTAGTATACCTTAGTTTTGATACTACTATTACCAGCTATTTCTGAGAGTATAAATGGACTCTGATGGAGATTGTTGTAGCAGAAATTTATCTTTCTCTAAGGTGCTTTTCTCTAAGTTACCTTAACTCAGAGTTCATTATATTGCTAAAGGGGTACAGAACTCAAAGTCCCCTGTTTAGGTGGTGTGGGATTTGCCCCCACAAAAACAACAGCTTTCAGATTCCACCACCAGTTTTAGGTTTGCTTGTGGGCATAATTTGGAAGACAGAATTTTACAATCATGAGATGGAAACTAGTTCTACAACACAGTTCAATATATTTTCAAAATGGTTTATTTTTAAATTAATTTTAAGGATCCACAGTATTCTTCAATAGGTAAAGAGTGTTGGGGAGGATGTATGAAAAGTCAATGAGAAAAGTGGAAGAAATATTCTGTGAATCTAGTTTCCTTCTTGTCTGAATGTTTGTGTAATGCCTCTTTTTAACTGCTTATGCATCTTACAGAGTTCACCTCTTTTAAACTGGTCAAGTTAGTCACTTTCCCAGCTTCTTTTGAGAATACCTGTCAACCTTTTGTCATGAAAATGTGTGGCATAATGTATGACAAGTGGGCAAAACGTGTGACAGAAGATCAAATTTGAGACAGAAAAAGCAAAACACAGTAGAATTGCCTGCATTAATATTTATAATGCTGCAAAGTGCAGATCATCATACATTATTATGTATTTATGCTTTAACATTCACTGGGAAGCATAAAATATCTCTTTCTCCCAGCAGTACAGAGCTTTTTGATATCTGAAATAAGAGTCTTACCTCATAATGTGTGACATTTAAGACATATGCTTTCAAGTGAATTCTTTAAAGTTACTTTGTATAATTTCCAACCTTTGCTCCTTAGAAATGTAACTACATCCCTTGTTGGAAGGAAACCTACTTTTAACCATTAAAAGGAGAATGTTAAATAACACTGACAAAAATACATTTAAAATAAAAGCTTCTTCATATTTGAATCTCATCACTGAACCTAAGTCTAGAGTAAACTATGAAACAGGGCATCGACATAAATACCAAAATCAGTATGTAAGATGCTGTCATTTAGGCAGGCAAATACAAATCTGAGAAATAGTCTAAACCCATAAACTTTAACCATTAGACAACATCAGAACAATGAAGTGGTTCATTTACACTTTAACACACTTTTTGATCGTCTCTGCATCAGAGGTGCCAAACATTAAATCTCTATCCATTTTTATCATCATCCGGTAGTTCTAAGAATATAGCCATGCATATCTCCTCAAAACAGCATCAGTGGCCATAGCCCTGGAAGAAGTATCAACAGAGTCATGCACACACTGCAAACAATGAGCAGTGACCTGAGCAATAAAAGAAACTAAGATTTTTAAAGCAGGTTTTTCCTCACAAGAAGAAACTGCAGATAAAACATTCCTCATACTTTACCAATTTGTCAGAAAAAAACTTTAACATATGAGCCTGACAATTCAAAATTCTGAAAATCACAGTTACAGAAGTAAACACTTTTCTCCATACCTATCAGTTTTCCCATCCTTATCAGAAAGAGTAGGACTGGAATTAATTAAGTGCTTAGCAGCAGTGGGATCAACTATATCTACTGTATATATATATATATATATATATATATATATATATATATATATATATATATATATATATATATATACTATAGCTGCTATGTCAGGTTTGAGAATAGTGTATACAATTTAAAAAAAATTAAAGAACTTTATATATCCTATTTACCTTTTTAGGGGCAGCTGGCTGACTATCAGGAAAATTGCAAGCAGTAACACAGACATCCTCTAAAGCAGACAGAACAGGAGAAGTATGCATGGGTACTGGAAAATCCTTCTGTAACAACTCATAGTATTTTCTGAGGGACTGAGAAACCTCAGTGGTCTGCCACTGAAAATACTGGCACATTCTAGCAATAGACTCAGAGAAAGAGAAACCCCAGAGGGACAGTCAGAAACTGAGCTCACCTATGGGTCTGAAGCAGAAATCTGAGGAAAAATATGTATACATCTCTGTATCTTCTTGTTCTGTTTCAGAATCTTGAATCTCTTCAGGAAAAGAGGAATCCCTCTTTCATTTGCCAGAAACTACTTTACAAGAAGGATCAAAAGTCTGAATTAAACCATGCACCAGACCCAGTAAACTACTCCTATCCAAAGACATTTGAGGACAAGTAGATATGTGCTTGTTTTTTTGTTTTATTTTTTTTTACATGAAAAATAGCACCAACCATGTTACTAATGACAACAGCTGCACCCACGGGGATGTGCACAGCATTCTGATACAATAGGGAAATCTTCCCTGCTCTTTTTCCCAGGACCAATAAGTGGCTCTCCCTTGACCATTGTTGGGACCCCAAGAGTCACAGGGGACATGGCTAACTCCAGGTCTGTACACTGCTACACCAGAAGAATCTAGGGTAAAAGATGAGTGGGCTGAAGTACAACAAATGGCCTCAACAGAGTCACACAAATATGGCTGAAGCAAATTGCTAGCCTGCTTTGGTGACAAAGGTTGTTTGTGTATTTTTTTTTCATTTTGTAGCTTGAAGAAAGACCATCCATGGGACCTGTGATGTCCCCTCTCTGGGCCAGTGATCAAGAAGCCTTAATCCTCACCACTGACACTGAAGAGGAATGTTCAGTATTTCTAGATACAGCTCTCTACATCAAGCACAATTTCCTGTAAGAGCACACAGGGAACACACTCAGTCTGGGGTCTGGGTTTCTTTTTCTCTCTCTCTCCAGGTCCCCATAAGACACCCCAGTGGAACAGCTATATAGTTGATCCCCCAGCTGAATGTCCAGGCCAAGTCCTCCACCATTCTCTCTGTGAAACCAGTGCTCTGTGCCCTGCTGCAAGCAGTTCACACACACACACACACACACACACACACACACACACACACACACACACACACACACACACATAAACACACACACATAAACACACACACACACACACAGCTGGGAAAGGCTGGCACAAATTTACTAGATATGCCCCCTTCTGCCCAGACTATAAAGTAGTTGCAGACACTCCAGTGGCAGCTACCCTAAGGGTCTTACAAGGGTACCCAATTATACTGAGTGGAATTAATATTAATACAAATGAAAGTGTTTGGCCAATGCAGTAAGGCTTTCAGGAGTGGCCACAGAGTCCCCAAATGGCTATAAGTACTCTCAAAGTTTAAGATATTCTGTAAAGGACAAGCCACAATGAAAACTTTATATATATTTAATAATAAATAATAAAATAACATGAAAATATGGAATATCTATTTACAATAAACACCAGAGTTTTATTCACAGGAAATATTAAAATAACACAGATGAATAGATTCACACAGATACAAAAACAGTATTTAACTAATCTCACTATATTTTCCTGACTGAGCTAAAGAATTACTATTTCCTGGTCACTCACTAGAGCAAGGCAAGATGAAGCATGTGAGGAGTCCTTCTTTGTCAGATTCCAAAAACAGAGTACAATGAGACTTCAGTCTCATCTTGTATTAAAACATAATTTTGCCCTGGATTACAGAATTAAATCACATACATCTGGTCATCTGACTTCTGGTTCCCATACTACCATCTTGGTTAGAAGCTGCCAAGATTTAGCACATATGTTTCAATAATACACACACATAGAGCTTTGCTAAGATGTGTTACAGCTTCTGAATGTCATAAAGCAATAAAACCCTTCCACTCTTCCTGCAGGAGGTAATAAACCATTCTTTGGCACAGACATTTCGCATCTGGCTGCAGTTAGATGCAGTGAGATACAATCTTTATGGCCTAAATTAAGTATTTTAATTTCTTACTATCTTTCAAAGTTAGCTGGACTGAGACTAACCTCTTCACTTCCAGTATTGTCTGTTAACACACACACACACACACACACACATACACACACACACATATATATATATATATATATATATATATATATATATATATATATATATATATATATTTCCTCAGTTACAACAGTACAGTCTGATATAAATGTACACTTATTTTCTGTCCAGCAGGACACACTGTTGGTACAGCTTTAACACAAGCATCTTTATAAATACATTTTTCAACACAAGCATCTGTACAAATTAGTTTGATATACAAATGACATGTAATTCTTTACAAAATTCCAGCTAACTGTGCTGGCATATTTTACACATCCATTGCCCTACATCTCCTGGCATAGCTGGCAATACCTCACAGTGTCACAGGACTGATAGTCTGTTCCATGGTTAAGCCAAAAATGGTGCCTCTTTCCCATGCAAGACAAGCAGCAATTGCTGGTAAACATTACAAGTCCACAAAAGTTACTTTTTTGACAAAAAAAACAGTAAAAAGCACTCTAAAACATTATGCCAGCCCCGCAAAAAAGAAAAATAAACACAACTTCTCTACAGAAAAATGCTGTCAGTTACTTTATACTAATTTTAAACTGACAAAAAAAATGAGTGCTTCATTTAGAAGTAGATTGAGGCAGTCAATAAAAATGAAACACTCCTAGCTCTAAAATAAGTTTCCTGAAGATAAAATAGTGGAGGTTTTTTTATCCAGAGGGAACTTACCTGCCCTGAAAAGAAAAGCACAAGCCAGCCATTAATCCTTGAACCCTCAGAGGAGTGTACTGTTGTCTTTTACTTATCTCAGCTCGAGCTGCCTGACAGTTTGGTCATGTGGAACGTACATTGAAGTTTTGGAAGGTGGCTGACTGTTATTTCCTTGGCAAGATGTAACCCATATAGCTAAGACTAGTGCAGTAGTGACCAATATGGTGACCATCATTGCTTATCTGTTCCTGAGAAAGGATAGCCCCTGAGGCACATACCTGTCCCTCCAGCATGTTCTATTTATGTTGCAGAAAAGGTTTAGATCCTTGAATGAGGTGTTTCTGTTGCTATTTGTTTTGTGGATGTGCAACAAATCCATTAAGGCAGTATCAGAGGATGCTTTTTATGACAGGCATGGGTCACCTCTAGCAGCCTGTAAGTGGCCAAGTATAAGGACAAGGCTTTGAGATGGTCCTTATAGGACTTTTCTAAACCATGTAGTCTTTTCTGAGGAACATATATGGACACTCCAGTTTTTCCACATGCCTGGTGAGGTACATGCCAAAGGAGACATTGTACTCAGTGACTAGTCTTATGAAGGCAGAGTACAACAGAGCAGTGACATCTATGGACTTGGCTGCCATACCCTTGCTTATAAGTTGTGCAACATAGAATTATTTCCTTACTACTGTAGACACATGGTGGTCAAAGGGCAAGAAACTGTCTACATGCTTTCCCATGTCCCCTGACAACTGGGTTTACTCTTAGGGGCGTATTATAAATGTTGCAATTTGCTGGGATGGCTGTCTTACCAAAAGATACTACTAATACTAGACACTGCATGGCATTGAATTTAAAACCATAACTTCAACGCCCATTATTAGTCTATGTCAGGCATTCTTGGAGGTATTTGTGTCTTGGGGACATTTAGTGACTGCACCTAATTTGCAATCATCTGCAGACTTGGTCAGTCAGAGACTTTTGATATTATCATTGACTTTAGAGAAGTAGGTGCCAAACAGGAGCAGCTCCTGCATTAAGCTCTGAGGAACTCTGATAGTGACCATCCTTTCTGTGAAGGTATAATATCCTATTTTAACTTCTTGGGTCCTGTCTGTGAGCAAGTTGGCTATCTAGTACATTACATAGGCTTTAATACTTAATTCAGTGAGCTTGTTTATAATGCCTGATTGTAAGTAACTGGGATATTGTGTTGAATGCTTTAGACAGGTCAAAGTAGGCAATGAGTATCATCTTGTCCTCTTCCATTGCTTTGTTGATCTTCTCAAAGAAGTCCACCAGGCTAAGTAAACATTACCTATCCTTGATAAAACCAAATTGAGTTGAATCAAGTGTCTGTAGGTTTCCTGTGTCAACATTTAACATATCCATGATTATTCATTCCATGTCTTTACATATTAGACTACTCAGGCTTATGTGTTGATAGTTTCTTGGGTCTGTGGATGGCCAGCCCTTGTAAAGTGAGATAACCATTGTAGTCCTCCATTCATTCAGTATGAAGCTTGTTTGAATCCTATGTTTAAATAGTGATATGAGTAGGCCTGATAGTTCAGAATTCATGCTATTAAGAAGGCATTCCAGTATATTACTGGGGCCCATCAATGCAGTCTTTTTGGACTTGGAGAATGCCTTGTGGAACTGTTCGCTAGTGATAGTTGGAGGAGTTATGGCTGTAGGTATTTCCTGAGGGATATATGGGGGGAGGAGGGTAAAATTGAACTTAAATTTGTTGGCCATTAGATTTGCTATATCTTCTCAAGCAATATAGATGGCTCCATTTACAATTAATTTAGTACATTGCTGTGTATTACCTTTAAAGTTGCAGACACAGCTGAAGAAAGCTTTGTGACTGTCCTTTGCATGGGAGGCTATTTTTACCTCAAATTTGGCTTTGATTGACTTGATAAGCCCTATGAGTTGCTTGTTTGGATTGATAAGAGAGTTTTTACCTTTCTGGGCATTGCACCTCCTATTTTTCACCATGATTTTCTTCCTTTTGCTGTACAATCTATTGATGTTTGGATTCCACCAGGGTGATTTGATTTTTGAGTTAGTCCTGCAATGGTTACAAGTGGGTACAACTGTCCCTATGCAGCGGTTGATATAATTATACAAGGTTTCCATAGGCAATTCTGCATAGGCAGCGGTATTCTCATGGTATAAGGGGACTTGGAATTTTGTCAAGGTGTCACTTAATAGTAGGAAGTTTGCCTTAAAATCATTTCTAAAAGTTCCAGTGTTAACTGCAGTTCTGGCTTTTATTTTTATTTCAAGGGATACAGCTTTATTGTCTAGCCTGGCAAGTGAGGGCAATACACTAAGGATGGTGCAACATTGTTTTATTTTTCTGAGGACCAGGTCAAGGATGTTAGCACCCCTAGTGGGCATGCAGACTCGCTGGTCCAGAATACTTGTGTTTGCAAAGTCTAATACTCTCTAACCATGCATACAAGGTGTAATGTGTGATACCCAATCTATAGTGCGGTATTTAAAGTCACCCATGAATATGACATTGGGTTGAATGAGGAATATCTCCAGCATGTTTAAGTATGTGTCATGGGTTTACTAGGTCAAGGTGGGGGACCTATAGCTTACATGGATATGTTATGGTACTTTGTCTGTGGTCATTTGAAGATGGAGAATCTCAGGAATATCATATTGATTGACTAGTCTTGTGGCTGCATCTTTTTGATGTGAATTGACACACATCCACCTTTTGCCCCTTCTTGTGCTATAAATGATCTAAATGTGTAGAAGGTATTGTAGCCTTGCTTTGCCAGGCTAATCTCCATGGCTTTAAACCAAGTCTCAGTAACTAAAGAAATGCCAAAATTCTGCAGGGAGAGCTTTCAGGTGGTAGACTTTGTTGCTTAGACTCCTGGCATTGAACAGTAATACCTTTAGAATTTCTTTTGTTGGTTTTGTTATGTTGGAAGATTTATCAGATTAGCAATACCTAAAAAAGACACTATGGGGAAGGACAAGGGTTTAGCCAATATATGAAAGCCTAAAGGGGACAGGTGCTGGCCATTCCTGTCCCTAGCAAAGCAATGTGGCCTCTCTACTACATCATCTGAGATTGATAACTATTGCACACTCTTCAAATGACACAAAACAAACAAGCCAATTGTTCAAGTCAATTATTTTCTGCTTATATTGAGGCAACATCCTTAGATAAGGTAGAATGATGTTCTGCACTAGACTCATACTAGTCTGGGACACATAATTCAAGAGCTCTATCATGTCTATTCATACAGTCCAGGGAGGTACAGTTTTGGTCATTTACACCAACATGGACTATGATTGAGTCATGCTGGTACTTATGCTTCAATGACTTGAGTGCATGCGTGATATTGCAGATCCTGGCTCCTGACAAGTAACTGGATGTGACTCTTTCCTTACCTATCCTATGAGTGAAACATCTGTGTGTCACATTACTGAGTACCCTATCACCAAAATATTGGATTGTGTGATTGTTTACATTATGAGCTTAGAGGTTGAAATGCAGTGAGATGTGGCTGTATGTGTCGTGGTGTGTGTTGTTTTGGAAGAATTCTTTTCAGGTTGTTGAGGATATTTATTGTGAGTGCAATGTCTCAGAGGCCTTTTGGGTTTAGGGAGATTTTCTTAAAGAGGCTCAGCATATGGGGGTCTAAGTGTCTAGTACAAAGTATTTGTGGTGGGTGTAGCATGTATGTGTGTTTGTGACAAACAATTTTGGTATTATAAGTGCTTTTATGTGTGGCCCATGCATCCAGTGACTTTCTGCAACTATATTTCTCACATACTTTAACAGTTTGCTTAATAATTAAGTGGTTGTCAGTAAACATGAAAAATTGCTACATTACCTCAGAATGCCCATAGCTGCCAAAGTAGCTGCAGAGATAGTTGGAAAGTGCCTATACCTTTATCTACATCCTTGTTATGTGATCACTAATGGATGATATTTGAGGGATCTAGAGTTGGATAACTTGGGTGCTGTATAAGAATAGACTTTTATCAAGACTAAGACTAAACTTGAGGGGCAGTGATCATCAACTCTCAGAGTAGTTGCTCTATGCACAGCTAAGATCAAGGGAATTTTTTGAAGTAGTTTTATAGGGTAAATTCCAATTCTAAGTGCTTGCATCTATACAGGGCAGTAGCAACCACCACTGTACAAGGAGCAGCATTGACCAAACTGGAAGTGTTAGACAAAAAGAGAAATTGACTATACAAACAAAATCTCCCCATAGCCAGTCAGGAAATTACACATAGGACCCTCTGAAGTTGTTCTCAAGTTCAGAATGGGAACAGGCTGCTCTTTACTGCCAACAGAGTACAGTCCAAACCCTTCTTAATGTAAAACGACTGAGAGAAGCAGAAAGTACAAAAAGGAGCAGCATTAGCCAGCTAGACAAAGCACAGGGAATGTCCACAAAGAATAGAAACCAGCAAACAGATACTTAAAGCTGATTTAAAGAACAAGTGCGTATGGAGTTTCTAATGTTATACACCTCCCAATTGACAGCAGAGCTATTGCAGGATTCAATAAAATCTGTGTAGGCTCTGTGTAGAGCCTACACAGAATGTATCTGTGTACACAGCCACTGTTCCCCCTCTGCAACACACCATGCATATTAAACAAGGCATTCTGCCGAAAGAGATCACAGCAACATGGATATTGAATCCATGCAAGCAACAGTGTAAAGGCTGTCCTGTACTTGTGGACTGTTCAAAAAATTCTGGAAAGGTGGTAAGCACAGGGGATTCGTATCAGTTCACTGAAAGACCGTTTCACTAACACCCATTTCACTGAGACCAAATCACCTAAAGTTAATTTCACCTAAAACTCATTTCACCTAAAACTCATTTCACTGACAAGTAGTATTCTAAGGCAAGTCAAAGGTGTATGTCCTTTGCCCCATTGTAGTGCGGTCCTGGTGTTAGTGTATATCGTTACACATTGGGGGGTGTGGGGGAGTAGCCCCCTCACCTAGTTGGGTTTTACCAAATAATGCAAAACAAAACCAGACAACAGAAAACCAAATTAAGTGGGGGGCTATGCCCTCACACCCCCAGTGTGGGGGGCTGTACCCCCACACCCCCCTAACTATATATACTTACACCAGGATCACCCTACAGTGGGGAAAAGGGCATATACCTTTGACTTGCCTTAGAGTACTACTTGTCAGTGAAATGAGTTTTAGGTGAAATGAACTTTCAGTGAAATGAACTTTAGGTGATTTGGTCTCAGTGAAATGGTCTTTCAGTGAAGTGATATGGATCTGACTCAACCTATCTAGCCACTTGGATAGTAAAGGGAAGCATTATATCTTCACATATACAACTGAGATGCCTGTTAGTGTTGCACAGCTTCTCTGAGCTGGTTTTCAAGCACAACAGAACTACAACAATTGAATACATCTGGTTTCTATTTTTAGATGTCTAGTGGCATTGCTAAGCACCACACTGCAATGCACAAACAAGCAGGAGGAAAAAAACAAAACTAAATACATTGATTACATCTGGTTTCTATTTTAATTATATACCAGATGTCTAATGTATATGTATAAACACAGCTAAGCATTGCTAAGCATCGCTCCATACTGCTCAAACAGGAGGAAAACAAAAAATTAAAAAAAAAGAAAATACAATTGATTACATCCAGTTTCTATTTTTAGATATATACCAGGTGTCTGCTGTATATGTATAAGCACAGTTCAGCTTCGCTAAGCACTGCACCGCACCACACAAACATCACATAAAGATAAAAAATGTATTGCCCTGTGCTGGATTCATATGATTTCACTGAAAGACCATTTCACTGAGACCAAATCACCTAAACTTCATTTCACTGAAAGTTCATTTCACCTAAATCTCATTTCACTGACAAGTAGTACTCTAAGGCAAGTCAAATGTATATGTCCTTTTCCCCACTGTAGTGTGATTCTGGTGTTAGTATATAAAGTTGGGGGGCAGACACCTGGTATATATCTAAAAATAGAAACTGGATGTAATCAATTGTATTTTCTTTTTCTTATTTTTATTTTCTTCCTGTTTGAGCAGTATGGGGTGATGCTTAGCAATGCTATGCTGTGCTTATACATATACAGTAGATATTTGATATATATTTATATTATATATAAATGAAAATCGAAACCATATGTAATAAATTTTTTTCTGTTTTGTTTTTTTTTCCTCCTGCTTGTTTGTGCATTGTAGCGTGGTACTTAGCAATGCCACTAGACATCTAAAAATAGAAACCAGATGTATTCAATTGTTGTAGTTCTGTTGTGCTTAGCAACATGAAAACCAGCGCAGAGAAACTGTCAACACTAACAGGCATCTCAGTAGTATATGTGAAGATATAATGCTTCCCTTTACTATCCAAATGGCCAGATAGGTTGAGTAATGACCTACAGTATAGTAGGTCCTGGGTTTAAGTTCTGAGCATTCATATGTTTTACATTTATTGCTGTGAAAATGTGCTAGGTGACTGAAACATCAGCTTAATTTACAATTAAAAATTTGTTACATTTAGAAAAACTGCATGATGCTAAGCAGCACTTAAACTTGGTCAACAGTCTACATCGTTTGCATGTTGCTAAGCTACACTTAAACAGTATTTGTGCAAGTCTGTGTGATGGTAATCAACATGGCACTTTTTGAAAGTTACAGTATGACATGTAAGGGCATGAATGCAGCCTATATAAAGGCCAATAGGTGGGAAATTCACACCATTCACTGGAGTCTTCACTTGGCCACCGATATGCCTGGTCCTGTTAGAGAGGGAGTGTGCTTTCAGGCTCAGAGATGGAGTGTGCAGGATTCCAAAGTTTTTATTGGACACCTGGTTAAGAACTATGAACCCTGGCTGCTGCAGGGTGATTACCAGGGCTCAAAGTGTAAATTTGAGGCCTGGGATCGAATGGCTAGGAAACTTGACAGTGCTACTGGTATTCCCCCACTCTAGTGAACAGTGGTATCACCTCTATGACACACTGAGGCGTAGGAAGAGGAGAACTTTGGACATTGGGTCCAAGAAGCTAGGGCTGGTCAGACCCCACAAATATGTAAGCATGTTTAGCAGTACTTCAGAAATATGCAAGCTGAATCTGTGCAAAACTGTTATGCATAATGGTTTGCTTCTTTTATGACAGCTGCAGAAGAGAGGGCTTGCAATGTCTAGTCCCATGCAGGGGGCCTGACCAGGATGAGGCGAGAGTGTGGAAAGTTGGGAAGCATCATAGTAATAACTTAATGTATAACAATTTTATAATAAATTATTTACAAAGTTTGCAGTCTTAACAGTCAGGTATGACATACCTGGGACATCTAACATGTTTGTAATGTGCCATTGCCTACCTGAAATGGTAAAGTAAGTTAAATCCATGTATAGGGATAAGGTGATAGGGAAGGGAACTAGACCATGTGGCTTTTCTAAACCTGCAGTTATATCAGTCTCAACACAGAATTTGTCCACCTCAGTACTGGAAGGAGGTACTACTTCCATGTGAATGCGAATTGTAGGTCTATGAATGTTATATAGTTAGCTATGTGCCAATTTTGTAATTGTTATTATATAGGCAAAACTAATTGCATGTTAAAAACCTGGATTCTGAACCATTTGTCAGCCATAAGGTTAGAAAATGAGCATAATGCCCTTTATAGGCACATTGCATTGTATTCAGGACATTGTTTTAAATTTATGGTTATTAGTGTCGTAACTAAAGGAAGTAGAGGGGGCAACACTGTGAACAAAACTGAATGTGAAGAAACTAAGTGGACTCTAGAATTGGGAGCACATAGGCCTCCAGGCCTTAATGAGGTCATTCCCATTAAGCCAGCCTTAAAAAATAGGTGGGTTCATTAATGAACAGTGATTGGAAGAAAAGGATTTTAAATTGTAGTCTGTATCTTTTGTGCCTTGTCTGAAGAAAGGTAATAACCCAAAAGCGCTTACATCTGATTATTTGGATTTTCTGCTGTTTTACTGTGCTCGTGCTGTTTTGAATAAATATTTCTCCATATCTTGGTGGTCACCGCTCTTTGGATTTGTTCCACTGTATTTTGTGAGCTGGTGAGGTCTCCAGTTTTGGTTTTATCTATTTTCTTTTCTTTAAAGATTTTTTTGACATGGTACAGCACACCACATCACTTTGCTATGTAGCACTACATTGATATATGATTTTGAAAAGATATTCATCACGTTCAAAAAGTACCCCTGTGCCCTATTTCAAATCCAAGACCATCACACCTGCAGAACATGGCCTCAATCCACCAAGCCACACAGCTGCTAATTAACACAGATGTTTTAATCACAACATAGTAATGCCCAGGTTTCCATCATTAAGTGTGTTTAAGTGATGCTGCACATTGTGCCACACTGCGCAAATCAACTAAAAGATTAATAGAAAAAAGTCCTATAAGTGGGTCTCTAGTAGAGAAATACATCACTATAAAGCCATACACGTAAAAATAGACATAAGTGAGGTATCTAATAGCAGGTAACCCTGCAATTATATGTACAACATGTAAAATATACTTCCTAAAATATTAATGGACAAATAGGATTTTAAGTGGGACTCTGGTAGACAAATACAACACCCTAAAGCCATACACATAATAATAGATTTAAGTGAGGTATATAACAGCAGATAACTGTGGAATATCTGCAACATGTAAAAATAACACCTACTGTAACAGTGACTTTGTAGCTCAGTCTATAAAATGCATTGAGGAACATTACTTTTTGGCACACATGTCCCTGGGTTCAACTACAGCTGCATCTAGCATTGAAAATACACATATGTGGACATCAACATTATACATTTGTATATGTATGTATGTCTCATCAACTATTTATCCACCCAAAGCAATACAGATGGAATGTCTGCTTCTAAATAATAGAAGTCAAAGGCTTACATATAGGACCACTCTTATCTACTCCTATTACAACACTAGAAAGTACAGAGAATGTCAGGGTATGCACTAGCCTGAATTCTCACAGGATTTCAAAGTGTGTACTGAAATTGGGGTCCAGTATTATCAGACTGCAGGCCACAATGATTTGATAGTGATATTACAGACAACCACAGCTACACAAGTAACATACATACATATATGAAGGTTGTGCTAGAAGCAAGGGTTGCCAGCACACCCCTGGGGACTACCATGATATAACATGTGACTTGGCAGTTCCCCAACTGTGTGACATAATAATTAATGTACCCCCTACCTTTTTCTAGGACACACCAAGCATTTTGAATTTTATTCTGTAAGTAATACCTTTGGCTAACATACTTATCTTAAATGCATAACTAAATTTCCAGTGGGATGGGTTCCCTCAATCTGGCTCTGCCTATACAGCAAGGCTGCAACAGACCCCACACTTACCCTTAAAACTTGTTGTCCTGCAAAGTCTTCACCATCTCTGCCTATGTCTATTGCCAGCAGCATCAGCTTCAGCTTCAGCCTGTAGCACACACATCTGTATGTAAAAAATAGCTGCTACAGACATTCTCTCTGCAATGACATAGTATCTTTACCCCAGTAATGTCCATGCCAACATATGAGAAAGGGGTTGTAATCTACATTGTGGCCTTATATCTTGTACAATGGTTGCATGGGATTGGCTGATTATACTGCAAATCAGCTGTGTAGGCTGCAATTAGCATTTTAAAAGCACAAATTGATTCAGAGGAAATCACTTGCTGATGAGAACCATGTTAAAAAGGCAAACATCAAGAAAGGAGAACCATTGTGTATGAGAGTTACTTTTGCAGGGTGACCTCATTGGCACAACATTTATATATATGTACCTTTCAAAATACGAGTATTGTACTCCATCAGGTATGTAACCACAGTGGTTCCAATATAATGCATATGTTTGAATATACTTTTGGGAATGGGTATTACATCATTAAGCCTTTCTTAGAACTGGACTGCTAACATGTCATTAATCTCTAGATGTGTTACACCTACAGATGAACTAGAGTACAGTAAGGGTAGAATGCTTTGTGTTAATTAGGTGCACCACTCTCCTGGAAATTTCCCTTGATAGCAGTTGTAATAGTACACTGCTATTTGTTTGGTACACTTGTTTTTATACATTATAAGGGGGGAACCCCTCTTTGCCACAGTACAATGGACTCCTGTGTTGGGTGTGTGAGCATACATCAGCATCTGTCATGACACAAACAGAAATGCCTTACTATTGCTGCTATCCTACTTGCATCCACACCCTTTGCATGTTTGCACACTGTTGAATATGAGATGTGTAATCAAGCAGTGAATACTACTAGCCATCCTTTATTGCTGCATCTCTACATACTGTACTCCCACGTATGTGATCCTGACATGTTTTCCCATTTTGTTGTCTTTGAGGAAATATGTATCCCCTATGCCGGGGCCCTTTTACAGATGCTGAAAATTAGATCATCCTCAAGGCCTTGCGTCAACACCATCAACTTCTGCTGTCCAGGGGAGGGTAAACAGGGAAGAGCAGGCAGCACTGGGGGCTGACCTGGTCTACAATGTGAATGTTATTGGTCACCAGAGCAGGACATGTGAGCAAGTTTGACACAGTGCCACCAATATGATCAATGCTGCATGCAGAAGAGCAGTGGACATGGCCAGAGATCATTGTGTCACTGGTGGAGGGCCTGTGGCAGAGCAACTACTGTCAGCCACTACAGCATTTCTGGTGAAGCTAGGAACACAGGACAGTTCCCAGGCATCCATCACATAGTATGTCGTGGATGTGGGTGCCACCATTTCCACACAAGAGAAGCATCCAAGTATGCTTACTTGGATCAGCATTGGAATATTGTAACATTCAATCTGTCAGGGTCTACATAGTTTTAAGTGGGTGTCAGGTGTTTTTTGGGGGAGGGGTTAGCAGCACTTTGAATGTCATGCTCAGATTGTGACCAACATACCAATTAATATACTAGCTACTGTAAATGTGGGCTATTTGGATGTGTTACCTTGTTATAGTATAACATGTGGTGTTGTTTACATTACCTCTCCCTCAAATTTTCACAGGACTGTCAGGAATCGGATGAGGTCATGCTCTTCCTCCTGGTAAGCGCAACACTGTTTTGTTAGAGATGTAGATTTAGTGCAATGCATTCACTAAAGTGTCATCCCAGACCTGCTGGTTGGATTGATGCACTGTCTGCATGATTGCCAACTGCCCAGATATTTTCTGACTGTACACAGTTTAGACTCGTATCTATGCCTTGTAGGTGTGAACACAATAGATTTGACAGTATTGTCAGGACATTACAGACTGCCATATCTGTCAACTGTGCAAAGTTTTGACAAATGTCAACAGTATACATCATTGTTACTCATGAGATTTTTCTTTAAAGAGCTTCTATTTGCAAGTAACTACAGATGTACTGCATGAGGTTGGGAGTTAAACAAGTCTGTTATAGTGACAGCAGTGTATACAGCTTAACATATATTGCAGCATAGTACTGCAGAGCATAGTAGTGCAGGTATTAATGTACTGCTTTTCACTTTTTATCACAGGTGACCAGGGGGGTTGGTCTCTGTCCCCTTCACAACCTGATGTCAGTCTCTTCATATTCTGATGATGATGGTGGCCAAAGTGAGGTGGATGGGAGATGAACCATCTACAATTTCCCTGTGTTCATTAGACACATATGTCCTAACCCAGTCATGATTTTCTTGTTCTGCATCCCATTGTGTAACTTGCACATGATATGCGTTACAGCGGAAGTGTGCTTCACCATAGATGGGAACCCTGTTAAATATAGAGTGTAGTCTCTGGGTTACATACCTGTCTCTCCAGCATGTCCTATTTATACCATAGTGAAGGTGTAGGTGTGTAGAACAGGTAATTCTCATGCTAGTCCTGTCTTGGACATGCAGGAGGTACAGAGTGGGATCTGACACCTCCCTGTATGGCAGCCATACACTTCCCCTCCAAAGCATGTAGGAGAGAGAATACACAGTTACAGCCTTGCCATGGTCTGCATAAGACATGTTATGTACACTATGTATTGGTTTACTGTAGAACCTCTGTGTCTGTTACAGTTGTTGGATATGCCTGCACAGTTACTTACCAAAGGTGACATTGCACTCAATGAGAGGTGTGATGAGTGCCGAATACAGTGTAACAATGACATTCTGGGAATTACATGCCATAACTTTCTCTATAGGTTGTGCAACATTGAATGAATCACCACATCTTACCAACCCATGAAAGCCAAAGGCTTCATCACTCTCAGTGTCCATAGTTCCCTGAATACTGAGTCAACTGTTGGAGATGTGTGGACACACAATATTTACCAGGGATGGATGACTTCCCAAAGGATAGTATTGTGCATTCCCTGGCATTTAGTAATTGTCAACAGCTCTGACAACAACTGAATGTGTATGTCAGCCCATCCTGGATAACTGTTGGTTCTGTGTAGGATTCAGTGACAGCTCCTAATTTGCAATCATCTGCAAATGTAGTCAGTCTGAGGTCACTGACAGTGGCCATGATTGCAGAGAAGGGAATGGCTAGAGGGGTAGTCCAAGGAATGATTTGTGAGAGAAGTCCACTGGTGACTGTCGCAGTGGACTACCTAATGCTATTGTCTTGGATAATGACTGTCAGACACTTGGCTATCCACTGGCTGACATACTAGTTTGTAAATAACATCTATAGTCTTTCAGCAATGTCTGATGGCCTAATAGTGTCAAATACCTTAGCAGGTTATGGCAGGTTGAGTGAGTCATTTTCCCCCATCCACTGCATAGTTTAACAGTCAATGAGGTTCACTGGTTAGAGTAGACATGATCTACCCTTGACCAAAACAAACTGGGTTTAGTTCAGTGTCTGTAGGTGTACTACATTGTTACTGATCATTTCCATAATAATTCATTTCATGGCTTTAAATATCAGACTGTTGGGACATCTGTGGACAGTGCTTGTCACTGGCATGCTAGTTCTCCTGTGTGCAACTCAGTATTGCAGTTAATTCTATCATGGTTTCCAAGAAAATAGTCATCCAAGGTGTCTGTGCTGTACAGGGCACAGGGGAACAATGATGAGGAAAGTAATATGTGCACCCTGTGAAGGTATGGAGGGAGTTTTTACACAGTTATTCTGCAGCTGGACACTACTCAAGTAGTGTGTACAGAAATCACACTATTACATTGTGAGGAATGCTGAAAAGAGGGGTGTCCCCTGAATTGCTGGTGCCTGGAAACTACTACTGCTGATCTCACCACAAACTCTCTCTCCTGGGACACTATGCTCCTATCATTTTTCACTCACCAGAAATAAAATGTGAGCACCAAGCTCAAGATGAGAAGCAGGCCACAGCCTATTTGTTTATCCACATATTTGTCCCACTTCATGCAAGGCCTGGTAGCTTTACATATCCTTTTCCAGGTAGTTGCCTTGATTAGCAACCAGATCAATCATTTGAGTTTTGCATGTATTATGCCTTGTGTTCTGATGTTGTTAGGATTTCACTAGGATACTGACCAGATGATGTTTAGGAGAACAGCTGCAGTGTCACAATATAATGCTCAACGTCAGGTAACATAGATGTCCAGGGTTGCTTGAACAAGCACCACAGTGATAGCTATCCATGTTAGGTGACAATTTCACAGCAATTCATGCAGCCTGATCGTCAACAGCTTAATGGTGGACATCTGTGTGACATGGATCTGAGGCCTACTGCAGAGGAGTGGCCACCTTTGGCTAAAGTGTGTCTAGCTCCAACATGTCTTAGGCATGTCATACTGTACATTTATGTTACCAGACCACATATCTGTGTTCCCACACCATGTCACACTACATCCAGTTTGCTATCTGGTTGCTTGACAGGCATTGTAGACTTGCAAGGCCAAAGTTATGATTTCAAAGTTGAACAAGTTCTCTGTGCCTGCACATACATCCACATCTTCACTGCAAGGAGTACCCACAGACAGTGTGTTTGATGCTATCAACCCAAAGGTGTAGCAGCATGACCCTAACTTTGCTGTAGTTGTATATTGTCAAATGTGTAGGCATGCTATTGCAGCCATGCCTAATAACAGGATTATGCTTAATGCAACGGCCACATGCCTGGCAAAGCATTGTACTCACTCAACCATGTTATGGCACACTGTCAGGTGCAGTTTTACCTTAGGAGAACTACATAAAGATGATAACATGTTACATTTCAGCAACTGTCAGGGCACTGCCTAATGATGGCCTGCTGTGATGTACACACAAGCAAGAATCTATTGCTAATGGTATTATCAATGACTGCTGATGAGATGTGGAAAGTCTGCCCACCCCTCTACTCCGATACCACACAAACACAATGTGTGAGAGATGTGACTATATTACAAACCTTGATTCCATGCTGTCTCACACACCAGTCAGTACATATGACAATGAGCAGTTTGTCAACATGCACACATCACCTCCTGTTCCACCCACACCCACATCACACAGTCCTGCATATATGGAACTCCTTACCAGACACATATGCAAACAACAGACACCTCAGAAACCCAAATGCAAGCTCACTACACATATGCAGAACATAGTACACATAATAGTTCATGCACCACTGTCTCACAGGTCAAACACCAGAGGCAAAACACAAAATTAAACCTATTACTCATAGGAGATTACATCATGAGACACATTGATGTCTCTCTCACCAGACTACATATGAGAAAGGTCAAAGTTAGCTGTCTGTGAGGTGCCAGGATACACCATACCATACATGAACGCAAGTCTGTCAACATCAGGTAATGTTATGACAATGTCATGGTTCCTTTTGGTGTGTACAACTTGAGATATGCCTCACTGGGCTGTATGCAGAGACATGACTGAGCTTACAGACTCTGTGTCTCCAGCAGGTATGCTCATAGCCTTCAGCTGCATTTGACCTTCATCTAGGATGATGACTTAATGCGTATGGAAAATGATTGAAGTCAATAATTGGCTTAGCATGTGGTGTCATTGTAAAGAGATCCACTACATCTCAACTTGCTCAACAGACCTTGATGCTTTGCCAGAGATGGCCTTCATCTGTCACCCCTGTGATTTTGTGTACTGGCCAAGGCTGTTGACATCCATCATAGTGCATCTTCTAGGGGGTGTCTCAAGGGAAAACTCCAATGAGAAAACTTCATCTTCAAACGACATCACTGTTATGCTGCTACACGCTAGGAATGCCAACACTAAACTTCACTCACTGGAAGGTGTCCCCACCTTGCAATATGCAGACATTTGCATAGTCACAGACACCTGGTTCAAGGCTGTGGATAGCACCACAGCCACACCAGGCTACACGTCATTCCACATGCTCAGACCTCAAAATGACAGTGTGCAAAGTAATGCAGGTGATGCATACATAATCATTAAAGATAGGCACACATCCAGATTGGTTAAACGGTGTGATTCCCTAGAGACACTGTAGCTGCTATTGCTGGAAGGGTACCTAATCAAGCCATTGCCAGCTATAGGAGCAACTCCATAAATCATGTCACCCATTGTGCTTATTTGAATCTACTTATGTCTATCAAGATACATCACAACATCATGGTTTGGGGTGACTTTAACTACCCACCAACTGTGTTGGTTACTCATGCTCAAACTCACTTGCCAAAAGGTTACTCCATGTCCTTAATTACAATGCCCTGAACCAGTCTTGTGACATCCCCACAAGGGGAGACAATGGACTGCATCAGGTGCTTACCAATATGGGTGACCACTGTAGCACCACCACTCTGAGGTCCTCCCTGGTGAGATCTGACCACAAATCAGTCTCATTAAAAGTAATTATCACACCTGACCCCCCCCCCCCCTTGCAGGAAATACAGTAATAAACTTCAACAAAGCAAATTATAACCTCCTATGGGATGGTATAAATAGCTTAACTGCACCTCCCCCCCCAGATGGAACAGGCAACTATGCCGAGCTCTACACCATTGATTTATGCAAGCACCTGTATGACTGCATAGACTTGGCTATACCTGACAGGAGGAAAAACACCTCCTCATGACACAACAAATGTTCCTGGTGGACAACTACCATTAGCAGGCTGGACAATAAGAGGTGGACATTGCTGTGTGTCAGTTAGAGCGAGGGAGCCACTCTAAAATGGATGCACGCCCTCCTCATCTAAAACAAGAAAATAGTGTTGTTGCGACATCCTGCAACAGAAAGTATGTGACAAAATTAGCCTTCTCCACAAAGGACAATCACAAGGCATAGTGTAGTTACATGTGTAACCTAAGAGGGAAGGCCCAGATTGTTGGTGAACTCATACTTAATGATACCACATATAATGAGCCTGTACACGTAGCTAACCTGTTGTGTGACAGATTCTGTGACAACTTCACTCCCCTGTCCCAACCACACATACCACACGACATCCTTACAATCTATCCCATACCTTCTATATCTATAAAGCAGGTTGTAAATGGCTTCTCTAAGGAGGAAACACAGCATCTATTGGACCTGCTAACATCTCAGCCTGCATCCTACCTAGGATCCAACAAGAATTACTAACACCATTGTGAACTCCTTGCAATCATAGTGTAACCACCGGCTGCATCCCAGCTGACTGGAAAACAGCAACTGTTATCCCCTTGCACAGAGATGGTGTGTCCACCAACCACAGGAACTATAGATCTATTAGCCTGAGTAGCAATGTCTGTCTGCCCATAGGAGCAAATCATCATGGACCTGATCAGCAAAGATATATGTAATCTACAAGCAGTTGACCCTACACAGTTTGGATTTCTGAAAGGAAGATCATGCCTGTTAAACCTGGTGGACATATATGAGGTGGTTACCAAGGACTTGGATGAGTTGGACATCTGTGCATACTACCTTCTGGACTAAGCCAAGCCATGTGACACTATCTTCCACTCAAGCATCATTGACCAAATCACCCAAGTAGGCATCAACAATAATATCATTAGAGGGGTCACTAAGTGGCTCATTGATAGAACTCATACTCAAAATAGGGGAATCCACCTCCAATAGTTGATCTGTAGCCAGTGGTGTTCCACAGGGCTCAGTCCTGGGTCCTCTACTGCTTGGAATCCATTTAACCCAAAGTACAAGCACAAAGTCAATGTTTGTCGCTGACAAGGTTGCCTGATGTCTGCAAACTGTGAACAGTCATAGAATCTCCCAGTTATGTCAATATCCTACAACAGAGTCTTCATGAACAAATGTTTGTTGACATACTTATGACGGTAAACTCCATGCAAATATGTATGTAGCATCATTTCCATCTGTAACACCAATGTTCCTGGTAAGCAGCACATCAGTAGTAACACCTGATGTACATAATCAGGGGTGATAGACTTGGACACACAGGCATGGCCACACAGGTTTACACCTACTTCACTTTAGATCACCATGTCTCCCCAGTGGTAAGAAGGAAACTGTATCTTGGTCATGTCATAACTGAGGACATTGTCACCTGAAAATGATGTAGTTATAACCTCCATGTACTCTTCCCTGAGCAAGCCAATATTTGAGTGCAATGGCCATTTTGGCATGTACCTTTCCAAGCACTAGTGGCAATTGCACACAACACAAAGATTCCTCACAAGGGAACTTCAAGTCTTCAGTATCTGTCCTATGGAGATCATCTGAAATAACTGTCATTGTAGCCTGTGTCATATAGACTACTCAGAGGTAATCTCTGCCTTGCATACGGGGCAATGTCTGACTCAGCTTTATTGGAAATGCTGCATATATGTAGGTGGAATGGTACATGGATTACTCACTGTAAGAACATGAACCTGGTATGTGACATTACTAATACATGGTAGTGGGAGAGATATGTCTACCACACTCTAACAAACCTTTGAAACAGACTCCCACCTCATGGCAAACAGAGCACCTTATTGGCCCTCTTCAGATGCAATCTGTATGACTGGATGGGTTACTGATATTTCCCCACAGGGCTTCTCCCTGTGTCCCTCATGGACAGGAGTAATATGTGCTGATTATGTAAATAAGGATAAGAACTTGGCTGGCATTGTAAGGACCCTAGGGCCATTAGGCTAGTAAAGTCCAATGATCCTACAATCCCACTTGCTGATGTAAAATTCCCTCACATCCACAAACCTGGCTACAGTGAGAATAGTACCACTACCAATTAATGTTTACAGAACACTGCACAGCACACACACACTCCAAGCTGGCTGCAATTAGTCTAGAACCCCTACCTACCTATTAGTACACACTATAGATCACAGCACTTAACACACACACTACAGCTCAAGTCTGCTAATGGCATCTATTTAAGTAGTCTTATGCTAGATGACATCAGCAAGCCTTGTTGTGGTCAGGAATTTGAAGGCCCACATCACCTGCTACAACCAAAATAATGCAAAACCCTAGCTCTTTCTAAGTCAGTGTGGTGATCAAATTTATTTTGTAGGGAGACGAAGACACACACACACACACACACACACACACACACACACACACACACACACACACACACACACATACCAAGATTATTAAAAAAATGTTCCCCAAGACTTAATAAAGTCCGTATAGGCACAGTGTAGAGCCTACATGGAATGTATCCATGTACACGGCCATGGTTCCCCCTCAGCAGCATGCCATGCATAATAATGATGGTGCGATGCCGATGGAGGCCAAGGAACACAGATATTGAATCAGTGTAGTTAGAGGTGTAGCAGCTACCTGTGGCTGAAGATGAGTGTGAGGCTCCTTGCAATGCTCTCTGCCACTATTGTAATGTTGTGAAGTGTGTCAACTGCATAATATGTCATTTTTATGATGTGTTATGATTTATGTAATTACTTTTTTTTCTTTACTGCATGTGGAGCTCAGCAAAGCTGAGTGGAGCTCATACATACATGGCCAACACCTGGCAGACATCTCAAAATAGAAACTGGATGTAATTGATTATTTAATTATAAAGCGTGTTTGCATGGTGCAGTGTGGTGCTCAGCAATACTAGCAGGTAGCCTAGTAGTATATTTGAAGGTATACTGTTTTTTTATAACATCCAACTAGCTATATGGGTAGAGTTATGGTCCTATGTGTAGTAGGTCCTGGGTCCGAGTCCATAGCAGGCAGACTATGCCTGTAAATCTTCTTCTTTTGGCTTTTTCCCAGTTAGGGGTCACCACAGCAGATCACCTGTCTGCTCATGATTGGCAGTGGGGTTTTACAGTGTCAAGTTGCCAGCCCAGTGCCCAACCTTCCACAGAAAGCAAACACACACACACACACACACACACACACACACACACACACACACACACACACACTCACACCTAGGGCAAATTTAGAGTGTCCAATCCACCTACATCATGTCTTTGGGATGTGGGAGGAAACCAGAGCACCCTGAGGAAACCCACATGACCACAAGAAGGACATGCAGACTCTACACAGAAGGCACCCCAGCCAAGAATCAAACCAGAGAACCTCTTGCTGTGAGGTGGCAACGGTAACCACTGCACCACCATGGCTGCCTCAGAATATGCCTGTAAATGAATGTACTATTTTTCTTTACTTTTATTAAACTATTGTTAATTTTGGCACTGCTGTACTTTGCTAAGCACTGCTCATTCATGCTAAGCAGTGCATAAACATGCTAATGGCTACCAATGTTTGTGCAGGGCTAAGCTCACTAAAATCACAGTTCTGCAAGTTTTCACATTGCTTGGCTTCACTTAGCTGGTCTGTGCACTACTAAGTGATGCAGCGCTTTTTTGAATGTAGCTCTATGATGTGTAAGAGCAGGAAAACAGCCTATGTTAAACCCAATAAGCAGTAATTCTGCAACAGTCATTGTAGCTCAATTAACTGTTGGGATGGGTGACAATGTTGGCAAAGGTGTGGGCTTTTGGGTGCAGAGGTGGGGCATTCAGGAGTCCAGGGTCATGGTGGGGCTCCTTGTTAAAAAACATGAACCCCGGATGATGCAGGGCAGATTCTAGAGCTCAGAGTGTATGTTGGAGACCTGGGACTGTTTGGCCAAAGAACTTACCAGTGTTACTCGTATCCCCCACACAGGTGAGCACTATCATCACCATTCTGATGACCTGAAATGGAGAAAGTGGGGAACCCTGGTCACCTGGGTCCAGGAAGCTTGAGATGGGAATGCCCCACATGTATGTAGGTATGTCTTCCTCTGTCTAACCAAAATGTGAGCTGAATGTTTGCAAAACTGGTATGCATAACAGTGTGCTTCTCTCCCAACAACTGCAGCTGAGAGGGCTCGCAATGTCAAGTTCCATGCCGGGCCTGGCCAGGTTGCACCGTGAGTGTAGTAAGTAAGGATTTAGTATGCCAACTGTGGTGCAATAAGCAAGAAAGAGTAAAGAGTAAAGAATTTACTGCAATAAAGTATACACGCGAAAAACTGTAGTGCAATAAATGGGCATGTACAACTGTAGTGCAATAATGGGCAATTAGAGTTGTAGAGCTGTAGTGCAATAAATGAACAATAAGAAATGTATTTCAATAAAGCAATAACAATACCAGTAACAGTAAGCAAAATGTTGTTCAGCAGGATTGTGTTGTCATATCCATTGCAGTAGAGCTGTATATATTGATTGTCTATGGTAGGTTGCTGCAGTCAAGTGTAACACTGTAATAGCTGTAGCCAAAAAATCTAATGGCCTGCAAACTGTAAGCTTAACTCATAGTACTGTCCAAGGCTGTCTTCATGCCAGTATTGGTTACATAATGCTCTCTCTTCCTCAGACATCAGGTAATAAAGGTATATGGGAGAGGTAGCCCAGTCCATGGGCAGATATTGTGTGTGGACTTCACAGATATTTCAAACCAATAAGAATAAAATGTGTTCACTAGCATTGTTGGTTCTAAACTACAGTTTTTTTTCATATATATGCAGTATGGTTCTATTCCATGCATGTGTGGTCTACTGTCACTGCAGTCTAGTATAACACTGTAATAGTACCAGTATGCCAGAGGAATGTCCTGTAACTTGTATTGCTTAATTCATAGTATAGCTCCAGGTGATCTCCAGGCAAGTATCAGTCACTTAATAATCAGCAGTGACTCATTAGCTCAGTCTGTTAAATGCTTTCTATGCAGTACATTTTGCCACACACAATCCTGGGTTCGAATCCAGTGGTATGTAGCACTAACTTTTCAGTATCAATCACATAATGCTCACATTTTCTCACTCACCAGGAACACAACAAATATATGGGTGAGGTAGTCCATATAATAGCAGATATTGTGTTTAGATTTCACAGAATGTTAACATCACTACAAAGAATGTGTTCATCAGCATTCTTGATTCAGAAATAAAGCTGTATAATCCTATTATGACAGTATCCCTTGCATGTCTGTACTATGTTGCTGCAGTGATTTATTACATTATTTGCAGATGTCCCCTGCAGTCACAGCTATTGGCTTCCACTCCCGTGCCTGCCAACTAAGGCATGACTGCTGTCTAGATTACTTACTGTACACAAACATGCCTCTCAAGTGTCACAATTTCTCATACTGTAATTAAAACTGCCTAATCCATCTGTCACATGATTAGCAGATAAATTATTACCTGGAATGCTATGTATTACCAAATCCATATACAGAACACCTAGGTAGTTATATTAGTCCACATTATGTGAAAATGTTCTGTGTAGTGGTGTACCTGCATTTGTTACTGCTTGGCCAATACTTACCCATGCTAACAGCTTGCGAGGTATGTACGTGCTACATCAGTTATAGCAGAATTGTAGTCACTGCACTCAAACCTGACATTACACACCTGTAGAGTATATATTTGAGTGTTTTCAGGGATATAATCTGCAATGTCAGTAATGGAATGCTTCTCTCTCTCTCTCTGCCCACCCCTTATCTTCATTTATTTATTACTGTTATTTATTATTATGATTTAATATTAACATATTTTGTTAAACTAACTATATTATGGAAAAATGTGTTCATTATTGTTATGTTTTATTATGATTTAATAATATATTTTGTTAAACTATCTTTTGGAAAATGTGGTTGATTATTGTTATGTTTTACTATGATGCAATATTAACATGTTTGTTAAACTATTTTGTTGGTCCTATAGTTTACTTTGTACTGGCATGCTGTTACCATATTGACTGTTATGTTATTTAATGTTGTGTTGCACATAATATATATTAATATGTATTTGGATGAATAAATATGATAAAAAATTGAACAGACAACAGCTGAAGAGTATATAGTTGAAACCAACATTGTTTAATACACAAACGGTTTCAATTATGTACTCTTCAGCTGTGGTCTGTTCGATTTTTTATTATATTTGTGAGGCTCTGAGGTGAAGACTGAGCATCTACCCAGTTACAGAACAGTCTATTCTCTATATCTTTGAATATATATGATATTTGATTCTGTTAATACTAACACTGGTTTGGTTATTACTAACCATAACTTACTGCTATACCTCATTTACCACAGCACATCAATATAGACCAGTTCCATCTGATCCCCCTACCTTGCCTCAACTGGCAGTGGCACCGGGTCAGAGCACATCTGGGACCCAGACCAGTGGTGCCCCCTCTGCTGGCCCTGCACTACATGTGGCATCGGGTAGTACAGCCCCAGGAGGATGGAGCCCGGCCCCCCTCTGGGAGCAGTGGCGGAGGAGTGTTGTGACCCATGCGGAGCTGCTGGTCTTGGTGTGTAGGATAGTCCACCATGACTATGACTGCCACCTTCATCAGAATTAGTGCATGTTGGCCACTCTGGTGGGCAGCTGGTGCCCTGCCTCCACCACAACCACCCTCGGGGCAGTGATGGAGCAGTGTCAACCATCCCATGGGTGGGGATGTGAGTCACTCTGCTGCTGTCTGGAGGCACATGGGACTCAGACTCCACAACACCCTCCCAATCCAAGGTGTTTACCCCCCTCATGTGTCACTCACCACCTCTGTCTGCTGTGTTGTCTATATTGTCTGTTTGAAAATGCATCCTCACCTACCAAACTTACCTCCCTCACATGTACCTATGTCCCTTCCCCAAAATTCTACTATCACCTTAAAAAAAAAAACTGGGCACCTGTCCCAAAAAAAAAATACTGTCCCATACATAGCTCTCCATTTTGCACACATGTCCACTGGGCACACATAATTTGGTCCAATTGGCTTGACAATGCAGTTATGTTGTCCTGGCCCCCTCTGGGGTTTGAGCATCCAAATTCATCTACAAATCTGCCAAAGTGCGCAGTTGTTGCTGTACAAGAAATGGATAGCTATGGTTCTTTACTACACCCTTCCTGTACATCCCTCCTTGCCTTTCACTATTTTCACCCTGCTTGACCCCATTTCACCACTTTCCTATTTCATCTTTTTTCTTTTCTTTATATTTTTTAGAGCAGTGTTGCATGATACACTGAGCTGGACAGCTTCACTAAGCTCAGCTAAATAGACTTATAATGACTATATGTGTTTCTAACAATGTAAGATATGTATACAAAATAAACACCTCTGCCATGTTTCAAACCCAAGCCCATCACACCTGTAGCACACTGCTTTAACCCACCACATCACACAATTCTTAATTAAAACATGTGATTTGAACAAAACATAGTAATTGTCAGTTACAGTCATTAGGCTTGGTTCAGCGGAGCTGTGCACAGTGCCGCACCGTGCAAACTGGTTTAAAAAGTAATGGAATAAATGGGATTGTACCTTGGACTCTGGTGCCATAGTACACCACTAGACAGCCAAAGATATGATGATGGATGTAACTGAGGCCTTTGATAGCAGGACAATGTGCCCTTTTATCAGCATCATGTAGAAAGTCACCTCCTAAGTAATTCATGGCAAAATATATATTCCTCCGGGACTCTGGTGCAGAAATACATCCACATAAAACCATGCACATATTGATGGATGTAGAAAATGTATGTCACAGCCTGTATGTGTTCATATATATCTTGCAAATAGACCCACTGTAGCAGTAACTCAGTAACTCAGTCTGTTAAATGCCTTCCATACAGTGCATTTTTCCACACACATTCCTGGGTTCAAATCCAGTGTTGTGTTGCATTTCAATTACATTATTGAGAAGCCAGCAATTAATGAATGACTCATGCACTCATTATCCACACAAAGCACTGCAAATTAAATAACTGCTTTTTACTGCTGGAAGTCACAGGCATGCAGGTAGGGACACACATCACATATCCATATAGCATTACTATATCTTGCCTAGTACTTTGTTATTGACACAGTTGCCAAACATACATACCTTAAACATATGCCGTAATTGGAGTGTAAAGGGTACTCTCACCATGGCTCTGCCTCTACAACAAGGCTGACACAGCTGACACAGGTATACCTACATCTTGTTGTCCTCCAAAATGTTCACACTCACTGCCTATATCTATTACCTGCAGCAGCAGCAGTTACAGTCAGTGGTACACACAGCTCTATGTGAAAGTTTCTGCTGCTATCCTACCATCTGCGATGATGTAGTCACCTCACCCCAATAATGTCCATCTCAACAGCTAAGAAAGGATCCCTGTTCTACATGAAGGCCTTATATATTGCACAGTGGTTGCATGTCATTGGCTAATGATACTGCAACTCAGCTGTTTTAGCTGCAATTAGTATATCAGAGTCACACATTGGTTTAGAGACAATTACCAGCTAATGAGAAGCATGTTAAAATCCAAGCAGCTGGCTATGGGCAAACATTTTGTATGAGACTTTCTTCACATAGAGCAAACCTTTGCGAAACAGTACTAGTAGCACATTTCAACAGAGGAGTACTGCACTCCACCAGGTATGCAATTGTTTTTGTGTATAACAGGATGCAGATGGGAGGATACATGTATGAGGAATTCGGAGTACAGCAGTAAGCCTGTCTTAGACCTGTGGTAATGGCATGTCATTGATACCTTGCTGTCTTGCACATACAGTGGAGGTACAATATGTCAGGGTTGCATTGTCTTTTGTCATTGTGGCATACTGGTGTTGCTGGACTGTCCCAATATAGTGGTCATAATAGCATACTACTATTTGTCTGCCACTGGTCTTATGACATATTATTGGGTGGTTGGCCTTAGGGGACACACCACAGTGGATCGGAGTGTTGGGTGCATGATCATACAACAGAATCTCTCATGACACACAGGGAACTACCTCAGTAATGATACTATCTCAGTTGTATCCACACGCATAGTATGCTGTCACAGTGTGGGGTATGACATGTGTGAGCAAGCAGTGGATAATGCAGCCATTTTATTCTTGCTGTAGCTGTACATAGTGGACAACCATGTATTTGATCCTGTAATGTGTTTCCCTTTTAGTGTGTTTCAGAACTAATGTATCACAGACAGCATGCCTCCTTCTCAGATGTGGAGAATGAACTAATACTTCAAGGACTATGGCAGCATCATTACATCCTCCTATCCATAGGGAGGCATAACAGGGAACAGCGGGCTGCATTGTGGGCAGATCTTGTCTAAGATGTGAATGAGACTGGACACCAGGACAGAACATATGAGCAGGTTTGACACAGTGCTGCAAACATGGTAAATGGTGCAAAATGAAGGGCAGCTGATGTAGCCAGAGATCGTGCCATCACCAGTGAAGGGCCTGCAAAGGAACAACCACTCATGGCTACTGAGGAATTCCTGGCAAACTTAGAGACACATGACAGATCCCAGGCATCTATCACACCATATATTGTGGAGGTGGGTGCCACAGTGTTGACAGCAGGGGATGCAGATAAGCTTACTGTGATTACCACTGTAATTTTGTAGCAGTCATTCTGTCAGACTGTACATACCTTTATGTGGGTGTCAGATCTATGTGTTGTGGGAGGGTGTTATCTCAGTTGTACAGTCATGCTCAGAATGTCAGCAATACATAAAGTAACACAGTAGCTACTGTACATGTGAGATATATGCAGGTATTATGTTGTTGTGCTGCAACATGCGGTGGTACTGAAATTACCTCAACCTCACCTTTTTACAGGTCTGTCAGGAGTTGTCCAAGGCCATGGTCCTACTTCAGGTAAGCTTGATATTGTTTTGTTAAGGAACATATATTTGCTATTAAGGTTAAGGGCCAGGATAATTCCCTATGTACAGGTAATGTTGTGTGTAATCAGAGTAGAATGTTTTTATGCTCTAATCTGGAACAGTTACCTAAGTTTCCTACACTGGGTAATCACAGGAGTGTAGCTGAATGAGCAGAAGTGCTTTTGCAGTTATAGTTGAGAGTGAATAAGCCTCCTGGTGTACATGAAGCAATTAAATCGGCATGCCTTGTACATATCGAAATGTAGATGGTACATACCTTAGGTATTCAAACTTGTATTTGTATATATTTGTTAAGATAGGTGTACTGGGTTTTATGTGCTGTTTTACCAGGTATAGTGTCATATTGCATACCAAAAAGGTACATTGTATTGGCCAAGTGTTACATGATTTACCTGATGTGCTTGTTATAAAGGCCTTGAGTTGAATGTGTATTTTGTTGTGAGGAAGTCTGTTGTGCATGAAAGCGGAGATGAGAAGATGTGAGAGTGGTCATGCAGTTGTGGATCCTCATTATTATGACTCTTTGTAGCTTTTCCATACATAATAGTGCAGGTAGTAATGTACTACTTTTGTCTTAGTTTCCACAGGTGACCAGGAAGTTTGGGGTCTCTCCCCCACACAACCTGATGTCAGTGTCTTTTCAAACTCTGATGATGATGGTGGCCACAGAGGCATAGGTGGGGTTGTCGGGGGCTGAATCTGTCCCAGACGTTGACATCCCTCTTCTTCCCCCATTGTCATTCCACACAGTCAGCATGCCCTCACATACCCAGTCCCCACAGTACTCAAATATAGAAAAACACAAACCTCTTAACTTTCCTTAAGGACTCCTCTTGAACTTCTTGTAAGAGCAGATCCAAAAACAAATGAAACAGAGTCCAAACTGGCCGTAATCTTTTATTTTAAAATGTAAGTGCTTTCAGGTTAAAAAACCCTTCATCAGACAAACTTCACATAACCATGACAGTCTTTAAATATTAAAACAATTTTAAGAACAACCAGTCACTTTCTATACTTGTCCCGCCTTTTCTTTAGGGCTGGTTTTAAAGGTACAGAACTATTTTACCCAGGTGGGTTATCAGCAGCCAACTGTGTGATCCATCTTAATTCTGCATACTCTGTATCATTAACAATGTCCCCCTCTCTTTTTTTCATCTGTACAACATGCAGAACCATAAAAAAAGTGTGATCTGAAAAGCTAGAAACATGCTGGTATAATGCATTGTGTTTATCTTTCTGTCTAATGGATGACAAGTGGTGCAGTATTCTTGTTTTTAACTTGCAATTAGTTTTTCCAACATAAAAACTTGGACATGACTTAAAGCATGCCAAGTAAACCACATTCTCTGTGTGGCAATCTGCATAAAACTCAAATGTATATCTTTTATTTGTAACAGGATGTATAAAGTAATTTAAACCATTCACATTTGAACATGCTTTACAATGCCTACAGGGAAAGGTCCCTGTTTTCAAATGTGCAGAGGAAACATTGTTAGCCTTCTTATTTTGTTTTTATGGTTCTGCATGTTGCACAGATGGAAAAAGGGGGGGGGCATCATTAATGATGCAGAGTATGCAGAATTAAGATGGATCATACAGTTGGCTGCTGATAACCCACCTGAGTTAAATAGTTCTGTACCTTTAAGACCAGCCCTAAAGAAAAGGTGGGTCAAGTATAGAAAGTGACTGGTTGTTTTTGAAATTGTTTTAGTATTTAAAGACTGTCATGGTTATGTGAAGTTTGTCTGATTAATGTTTTTTTTAACCTGAAAGTGCTTACGTTTTATAATAAAAGATTACAGCCAGTTTGGACTCTGTTTCGTTTGTTTTTGGATCAGGCCTCAAATATGGGATAGTCAGAGGGTGGAGACATTGAACAGGCCAGTGTGGCAACTATGGCTTCAGTGAGTGTAGATACTGGCCATAGCCAGAGAGCTGGTGAGGTCCCACACAGGCAGATTGACAGGGATGCTCACAAAAGGACTGCTGTCTGTCCACCACCTACTGCAGGTATCACATCATGGGTCACTCAGTGCATGTTTTGGGCCATCATGGAGGCACAGGCACATTCTGAATGGAGAACCAGATGTATGCTTAGGGTTATGGATGCAGCACAGCCTGACATCCATGACTGCCTCCACTGCATTGGGGACACCCTCGATCAGTTCACTGATGCAGTGGACAGACAGTGGGCTGAGACAGTATCTGTCTCGGACCGCAGATTTTCTGTGCTGGAACATGTGGTTGAAGTTGGGAGTTGGACCCATGGACACAGGTCAGCAACACCATCTGCTGATAGTCTATGCGGCCGTGCACAGTTACGATCCCATAGTGGCAGTACATCCAGCACTACAGAGGGGAGTGTGCTGTCCACATCATGATGTGGCAAGCCATGGCCACATGGTCCTGGGTGGTCCCATGGGGGACATAGTCCCAGCAGACAGCAGTCACCATAAGGTACTAGCACTGCTTCTGACCTTTGGCATGGTGGTGCTAGTGCAACTCCTGGCAGAGCCAGTTTCCGTGTTCAGGACTGGAGATGGTGAACTGTCAACTCTACCATGTATGGTCCACAGCTGTACAACATGCATATGTTTAGGGTTAGCACTGAGTTGACTGTGTACACACTCACACACCACTATCACATGCAGGTCACCTACAGACACACACACGGCAGCTCTCCATGCTCCATCTAACTCGCTCCCCTTCCTGACTCATACATGCTGTCAACCATTTGAATCAGCCTAGGCCTCCAGCACTTCCACACATCACCCTGTGCAAGTGATGATACCTGTGCCACATCCCTGTGATCCTTCCCATTGATGCAGGGGAATGAGGATATGTGTCTGATGAACAGGGTGACAATATTACTTGACATGTACTTGTGTAATGCAGTATTGGTGTGCTATGCCACTTGTAGTAGTCACCAACATACACTGTATGCTGGTATGAGTCATGAGTACGCAACAAACATTTGTGGACCTTATGCTGTATGATGTACTGGTGGTATTGTTACACAATGACAGTTATGTCATAGACCTGTGTATGTTTCTGTTCCAGGAGTCTGAGGGGATAACCTATGGACACACGGTGGTAGTGAAGTGGCACAGCATGGTGTGACAGCACAGTAGAAATATGACTTCAGCAAGTTACAGCAATATACATGCATGTCTCCATAGGTTCACATCTGTATGACAGTCTACCATGTACAATGGTGGCAGTCAACGTACTCTGCATTCATAATTTGTGATAAGGTCTGCTACAAGGCAAGGTATGACCTTGCTGGAGTTCATATGATGCCTATCTGTAGGGAGCATAGTAGGTGGATGACTCACTGTAAGGACATTAACCTGCATGTGATGTTAGTACTACATGTTTGTGGGAGACATTTGTCTAGCAGACATAAACACACCCTTGAAACAGACCCTGCCTAATGGTACACAGAGCACCTCAGTGCACCTAAGCACATGCTGTCTGTTTGATTGGCTGGGCAGCCATCATCTCAACACACAGCAAACTGCCTGAGTCCCTCTTGGACTGGGACAATATGTGCTCGTCCTATACCAAGGGGTATACAGATGTTTCTGATTGTGAGGGCTGTATGGCCATTATGATAGTTAAGTTCACATGTCCTATGTCTCTATAACATGATGTATACTGCTGTAACAGCTTCACACAGAAACATGGCCACAGTGAGGCTAGCACCACTTCCACTCACTGCATACAGGACATGCCAAGGCACACACATATTGCAAGTTGGCTGTATGTAGATTAGAACACTTACCCATGTATTGGTATACACTACAGATCACAGTACCTGATTCATGCAACACAACTTATCTCTGCTAGTACTATCAGTTTAGAACATATTATGCTTGTTGATATCAGCCAGCCTTGTTGTGGTTAGTCATTTGAGGGCCACATCACCAGCTACAAATAAAATGATGCAAAACCCAAACTAGGTCTACTGTACAAAAATTATCACAGCATGCCATATAGATATGTTGGGCAGACTGAGACATACGGATATACACATGCACCATGTTGAGCACAGTGAGATTGGAACCCCTACCTATCTAGGCTTCTATGCTGTAGATCACAGTACTTACCGCATGTGCCACAGCTTAAGTCTTGCTATGTCAGCTGGTAGCTTTAAGGTGGCTGACATCATCAGACCTTGTAGAATATGGAAGTGTGAAAGCCATCAGCAAGTTACAGGGCCAAAAGGTGCATAACCATTGCAGGTGGATAACCAATGAGGGCATGGCAGTTGTTTTGCAGGGCTATACACACACATGGTCCAAGTAGCCTGGAGTGAGATTAGAACCCCTACCTATCTAATATTACACACTATAAATCACAGCATTTATCGCATGCACTACAGCTTAAGTCTTGTTACTGCACTGTCAGCTGGTAGTCTTAAGGTGGCTGACATCATCAGGCCTTGTAGAATATGGTAGTGTGGAAGCTAGCAGCAAGTTACAGGGCCACAAAGTGCATAACCATTGCAGGTGGATGGCCAATGAGAGCTTTTGCAGGGGTATGCACACGTGCACCAAGCAGCCTGGAGTGAGTATAGAACCCTTTCCTATCTAGTATTACACACTATAGATCACAGCATTTATCACATGTGCCACAGCTTAAGTCTTGCTACTACATTGTCAGATGGTAGTCTTATGGTGACTGACATCATCAGGCCTTGTAGAATAGGGCAGTGTGGAGGCCAGCAGCAAGTTATGGGCTCAAAAAGTGCATAACCATTGCTGCTGCATAGCCCATGAGGGCATGTCTCTTGTTTTGCAGGGGTATATACACAAACACACACACACACACACACACACACACACCAAGTGGGCTGTACTGAGAGTAGAACCCATCCCTATCAACGCTTATATCCTATAGATCACAGTACTTATCGCATGTGTCACAGGTTAAGTCTGTTGTATATGTGATTGCAGGCACAGTACTTGTGCATTACACAAACTAGGCTTGTGTTGATCAGCATATGTGGCCTGCAGAGTGCTATTGGTTCGTACTTTTATCTGCATCTAGTATCCTAGCAGTGAGATAACTGATGTTATCTTAGCTATGTGAGCACAGTTACTGGTATGGCCATTAGATGCCTGCTTGCTCTTAGACTGGTGACGCTATGGGCATGGACAATGTGCCCTGTCCATACATGCGTTGACACCATTATACATTACACCACCTGCTCACCTGTGTCTGTCTACATGATGACATCCAGCAGGCAGAAGGATCTGTAGGTAAGTGGATCATGCTCTGTTGAACCCTTAGTTTGGATCCCTTCAGCAATATTATGGCTGTGTGATAGTGTAGTTTACTCACCATTATTAGGGTATGTCAGACAATGCAGACATCCACACATATATTTCTGTATATAACAGGGATGTATATCTAAATGTAACTGTATGTGTATGATATGTATATGTGTTTTGTAGATATATGGGGAAGTCTATGTATCATTTTAATATATATAGCTCTATATATATATATATATATATATATATATATATATATATATATATATATATATAGACACACTATAGCGATATACTATGCATGTGAGAAAGAAATACTGGCAGACGGACATATATACATATATGCCTGTATGTATAGACATTTATACATAATAGGTCATTTCAATGAAGGGCCAACAGAATTGCTCTTATTTTTACTAAGTGAATGGGCATGCCCAGTGCAACTGTCAGTACTTATAATGTGACTCCAGGTGACACCTACCTGTATTCCAGTCAGAGATTTTCTATGTTACAGACATTAACATCCGCCCCTGTTTCTGCAGCACTGCACTTCACTCAAAATGTCCACACCATTCCCTAGCTGTATGCTGTACTAAATATGTGACTGAGGTTGGTAATGTTACACCACCAACAGACTGATAGTCTGCATACATCTCAACTGCCCTGATTTTCCCAGAATGTCCACAATTTTGCCTCACATGTTTTGTGTGCTCCTCACACATTTGTGGTCTTCTGGTGCTTTATTGAATGTTGACATCAATACATTCTACTAACTACAGACAAATAATTGTGTGTCAGACTTTATATCCATCAGAAAATATGTACTACTGCAACACCTTTACTTCCAGCAACTGTCCAGGTTTATGTGACCAATGTTTAAACTCTGTACCTATGTTTGGGCCTTTGTTCCCCCAATCTTTTTGGCTTTGTCCAGATTTCTAGCACTAAGAAGTTGGGAGATATGACATTCTGTGAAAACACCAACATACTACTACCTCACATGCAAAAGTGAGTAATTCCAGATTAGAAAAATCAATACCATCACCCATGCTAGCTTCCCTATTCCACTGAGCCACACAGGTCATTAGACAGAGAGGGGTCATCCATCACACAATCAACAGCATACATATGTACATTGTTATCCTGAAGAGAGACATACAATGTGTGAGCACTATCTGTGTTACAGCCCTGAGATTGCCTGGTTCACTGACAGGACCCTCAAAGTCAAAATAGGCACCTCCAGCTCTGATAACAGACCTGTCACTAGTGGAGTTCCCCAGGGATCTGTCCTAGGACCCCTACTGCTTGGCATCTATTTCTCAGAGGTCCAGGCAAAGACAAAAGGTCTGTGGCTGACCAAGTTTGTGGATGACTGTAAGTTGGGTGCTGTCATTGTCTCCCCAAATGATGTTAACATACTGCAAGAGGGTCTCACAGCAACTAATGGCTGGTGCCAAAGTCATGGCCTCAAGCTAAATGCAAAAAAGTATCATCATACCATCTGGCAAAAACAAGACCCCTATTGATCACCATATCAATGGGAACCCCCTAAGTACACAACCTGTGGTGAGAGACCTGGGCACTCAGGTTGATAACAACCACACATTCAGCCGTCATGTAGCGACAGTGGTCAGAAAAGCCTTTTACTTGGCTCATCTCATAAGTAAAGTGATTGCATCCAGAAAAAAGGAGGTTACTACCTCTTTATACTCCTCCCTCATTAGACCAATTATTGAGTATAATGCCCCATTTGGGATGTACCTCTTCAAACATCTGCACTAACTGGAAAGGCTACAGAAATACCTCACAAAGAGAATCCATGGCCTCCAACACCTGTCTTATAATGACAGGCTCAAATCACTATCACTCTATTTGCTATCATACAGATCGCTCAGGGGTGACCTCTGTCTCACCTATAAGGCAGTCTTGGACAATGTCCTACTAGAGATGCTCCCTATCCATAAGCCTAACTCCTCAAGCAGTACCCACTCAAAAGGCTTGAATCTAATATGTAACATCAACAAAACCTGCTGGAGTGACAGGTTTGTCTCTCAGAGGTTGTCCCGTCTCTGGAATAGACTTCCTATACACATCTAACAGAGCTCCTCGCTGACCCTCTTCAAGTGCAACCTTGATGAGTGGATGGGAAGCTACAAATTTGTCCCAGGGGTTCCACCTGTGTCCCTCATTGACAAGGGTGACAGGTGCTGACTGAGGTTTCTTTTTGGGGATAAACTCTTGGCTAGGCTTGGAAGGGCCTCAGGGCCATTAGCCTAGTAACCTAGTAACTCCTATGATCCTATGATCCCATGGTCTACTACTATACCATAGCTGATTTCCTGTTAAAGTGGTTATATGGGTACACTGCTTTGTTGGGGTGGGGGAACAACAGCACATGATCAGCTGGGATCGACAGTAGTCCAAATATCATGTGTGCCCACTGTTTAACATCTCTCTTGCCTGATTTGAATATTCCAACCATGAGGCCTAGTGAAAATTAAGGAACACAAACTATTGAACTGGGTATCAGTTGTCCCATGTGGATGTTAACTCTGCCCAAATCATCCACTATATTTTCTTGCATAACAGCAGCAGATCCATACATATGTCATCCATGGGACCAGACAACATCCCAGGCTGCGTTCTACATGAACTACAGAATGAACTGGCACCCCACCTAAGTACCATGTTCAATCATAGCCTCACCTCAGGCTTTGTGCCTGCTGAATAGTGCACAGCAACAGTTATCCCACTCCACAAGGGGGGTGACATCATGGACCCCAGGAACTACCGCCCCATTTGCCTGACGAGCCTGGTCTGCAAGGCCATGGAACGTATCATCATGGAACTTATAAACAAAGACATTGGTAATCTCCAAACTCTGGACCCCACCCATTTCGGGTTTGTAAAAGGCAGATCATGTCTCCTAAACCTGATAGACTTCTTTGAAGCAGTCACCAAAGCCGTAGACAAGGGTAAGGTGGTTCACACAGCCTATCTAGATCTTGCCAAGGCTTTCAACACCATCCCCCACTCTGGAATTATAGATAAACTCACTAAACGAGGTATAAATCCCTATGTCACAAGATGGGTTGCCAACTGGCTCACTGACAGAACCCACACTGTGAAAGTAGCAGACTCCAAATCCAACTTCAGACCAGTGACAAGTGGAGTACCACAGGGTTCAGTCCTGGGTCCTCTCCTGTTTCGTATCTACTTCTCTGAAGTACAGGCTAACAAAGAAGGTCTTTGGCTAATGAAGTTCACAGATGACTGCAAACTAGGAGCCATAATCAAAACTCCTAACGATGTGGACATCCTGCAAAAGGGCCTCACTGAGACAGATGCCTGGTGTCAAAGCCATGGCCTCAAGCTCAATGCCAAAAAGTGCATTGTCATCCCCTTTGGTAAAAACTCTGTACCCATGAACTACAACATAGGTGGTAGCATACTTAACACCAAAAGTGTGAGAAGAGACCTTGGGACACAGGTGGACAGTAGTCTCTCCTTTGATAATCACATCACCACAGTAGTCAGGAAATCCTTCTACGTGGCACACCTCATTACAAAAGGTTTTTCATTCAGAAAAAAAGAGGTCATTGTTCCCCTCTACTCATCACTCATTGGACCCATTTTAGAGTACAATGCCCCTTTTGGTATGTACCTCACAAGACATCTACAACAACTGGAAAGGCAGCAGAAATACCTCACAAAGAGGATTACTGGCCTCAAACAGATGCCCTACACAGACCGTCTCAAAAAACTCCAGCTTTACTCCATCGCATATCGCCTGCTCAGAGGTGATCTCTGCCTAACATAAAAAGCTATGTCAAACCCAGAGCTGTTGGACATGCTCCACTTAAAGAAATCCCAATCCCTCTGAGCTACACGCTCTGGGGACCTAAACCTTGTCACCACAATAAACAAAACATGCCGGAGGGATAGATTCCTGTCCCAGAGACTTCCCATACTCTGGAATAAACTACCTATCTATATCAAACAAAGCTCCTCATTAGCACTCTTAAAGAAAAATCTTGATGATTGGATGGGAAATAGGAAATTCACCCCGGGGATCACCTCTGTGGCTCTGCTCGACAGTGGCACAGGAAAATAATTTTCTTGGGTGGCAAAAGCCAGGGTACCTTTTTGGCTGGGCTTGTATAGGCCCCAGGACTGATAGCCATGTACCTACCTATGAACCTATGAACCTGATTATAGTAATCCTTACAATTAGTGTGTAGATTAGAGACTTACCTTGAGAATGCAACAGCTGATAAGGCTGTAGTTCAGGGCTGAGTCTGTGTGATGCAAATGGTATACAGCCAATACATGGATAGGTACAGGTTGTGTGGGTTGCCTGGCATCAGCTATTTTGATATATGAATGTGAGTAGGAGTAAGGTGTCAGTCCCTGGGGCCCTAGGTTGTCAGTGAATGTGCTATGCATTGTGTCTTAGCCAATGCCAGGGCATACTTGGCATGCCTATATCTGTCTACAGGGACATCATCAGGGGGCTCCTCCTCTGGGTCCTCCTGTGAGTGTGACTGTGGTGACCTAGGCACTGGTGGGGGGCTGTGTATCCTTCCCCTATGCTGATCCTAATGCAGCTGCTTTCCCATGATCATATTGTGCAGCATGGCACATACTGTGAACATATGTGCACATGTGGCTGGAGAGTACTGCAGAGCTCCACCAGATATATCGAGGCACCAGAACTGTGACTTCAGCAACCCAAACACACACTCTATGATGTTTCTAGTTTGTGCGCGTGCCTCATTATGGCATTCTTCCATGGGTGTGTGTGCATTTCTGATGGGGGTCATCATTTACAGTTCCAGTGAGTAGCCAGCATCCCCCACTAAATAGCTTTGTGGGATGTCCCTCTAGCAAACATCTGGTACAGCTGTGATGCATGCCAGATATGGGAGTCAGGATAGCTGCCAGGGCTGCCAGCACACACATTCATGATAATGCCCTGGGTATTGCACATGACCTGGCAGTTGATGGAGTGGAACCCCATGCAGGTAAAGTAGATTCTACCCTCCTCACTGGGTGGTGCCTTGATGGGTACATAAATGCAATCTATGGCACCCAGTACCTCAGGGTAGTGTGCTACACAGTAGAAGTGTTGCATATTGCTGGCCTTTGCCTCAGGGATGAGGAAAAAATATATGTGCTCACTAGCATGTGATAGCATGGCATCCAGGAACTTGTGGAGTACCCTGGATGCTGATGCCTGCAAGACCCCTATCATGTCCCCAGTTGGTCTTTGGAAGGTGTCTGTGGCTATTATCCTAAGGCCTACACATACCTTTGTTTCCACTGGGATGAGTTGCATTCTGTTGGCTCTGGGCCTGAGTTGATGGCAGCAGAGCTCAGTGAGTTCTTGTAATATGTCCTTGTCCACACTGTAGCGCTCTATAATCTCCAGCTCATGTAGCTCCTGGAAAGTTACCCTGGGCCTGAACACTCTTCTCCTTCTCTGCCTAGGCCTATTGTCAGCAGCAGCAGCATTGACATTAGCATCTAACACATGCAATTGTAGAAGACCTGCAGCAACCACTAACTTTCGTTCAGTTAAAATTCCCATGTCTGTACTCCAGTGGTGCAGAGTAAGGGGGGAAAATCAGATTGTAGGCCATATGCATACTTTATAGTGCTCTACTGTAAGTGCTGTCTACATGATTGGCTTCCTGTGATGCAGGAAGCCAATCATGTAGGCAGCACCTACAGTAGAGCATTATAACATATGCATGCATGCATGCATGCATGATTGGCTTCCTGTGATGCATTGCACCTGCCTAATATATCACTGACATCCTTTAATGGCCCTATTTTAAGTTAATCCATCATTGACCTTTTAGATACTGTGAGCACTGTGGTGCAGTGCACCAAACAAACGCGCACCCCATAGGTAAACAATGCTTAGCAGTTAGTTCACACCCCCCTCAGACTTGCACACTCATCATAGTGGTGTGCTGTGCAAACAGGAGCAGCTATGTTCCAATCAGCTCAAAGGTTAGTAGATACACCCTCTCCTGATGTCAGCTACCTCCTCTGTGGACACCAAAATAGTTATCTGCCTACACAGAGGGGATATGGGGACATGACTACCCCATTATGCTATTCAGTAACTCTACCTCATTTGCATAGGGATCTGTGCTCACAACCTGGACACTACACACTTCCAAGCCCTTCCACATTAATAGCAGCACCAATGCACCATTGTAGATACTGTGTACAGGATCCTGTAATACATTTTCATCGCATGATATTAATATTTGATTTTTCCACTTTTTTTTAATAAGGCATATTTGTGCACTGCAGCGCACTGCGCAAACATGCCAAGATTATTAAAAAAAATTATTTTAACATATTTACTGTAATTTTTGGAACACACAGAGGATAGCTTTGGTCATATCTGTGTGTGTTATGCCATTTCTGTCTACCTACATTTTTGCATCCCCCTTTGTCTGTCTACAGTCCTGTACATGGAATTTTTCCATGTACACTATGGACACTGACACGGGGTCTGCAGGGCTGTCTATCTGCTTGCTGGATCACTCTACCTGCCTCATTTGCATGAGACCTGCTTATGTGGTGATTTGCATACTGTGGAAGTTTCCATGTTGGCGTGCTCGTGCACGCTGCTCAACAGTGCTTACTGAATCTAAAAATGTTCATGGCTATGTTAGCAGTGCGGCGCAATGCCTACATTAAAAAAAATGTGTAGGCTTTATTAAATTCTCCTGTTATTAATTTAACTTATTCCCTTCCTCTTTCTGACATCAGCAATATTAGTTTAGCACATATGTGTATGTGGTATAACATTTTCAGGGAAGGTATGTCCATATTGCTGGAGTTTTATATTCCCTTCTGTCTGAGTAGGCTCGTGTACATGGAACAATTCCACATACACTACAGACACTGACACGGAGTCTACACAGATGCCTTTCTGCTTGTTGGATCGCTCAACCAGCCTCATTTCCATAAGATTCACCTGCTTATGAGGTGATTTGCATGCCTTGGAAGTTTCCGTGTTGAAGTGCTCATATGTGCTGCTCAGCAGCACTTACTGAATCTAAAAATGTTTGTGGCCATGTTAGCAGCGAGGTGCAATGCCTACGCAGAAAAAACTATGTAGGCTTTATTAAATTTCCCTGTTATTAATCTAACTTATTCCCTTCCTCTTTCTGGCATCCACAAAAGTAGTTTAGCACATATCTGCATGTGGTATAACATTTTCATGGAAGGTATATCCATATTTCTGGAGTTTTACATCCCCTTTTGTCTGTGTAGATACTTGTACATGAAAAAATTCCACATACACTACAGACACTGACACAGAGTCTACACAAATGCCTTGATACTTGTTTTATTTCTCAGCCTGCCTCATTTGCATAAGATTCACCTACTTATGAGGTAATTTGCATTCCTTAGAATTTTCCCTGTTTGCGTGTGCTTGCGCACTGCTAAGCAGTGCTTACTGAATCTAAAAATGGTCACGCTCATGTATGCATCACGCTGTGATGCATACACAAAAATAATTGTGTAGGCTTTATTGAATTCTCCCCTTATCTTTACTTTGAAGCAATGGTTCTGTGTCAAACTCAGTCTCAAAATGCATTGTGAATTATGTCATTTTAGACATGTATCTCTAGTCTATTATGGGGTCATCCGCCCCTGTGCTGCAACCTGTAAATTAATCTGTCTGTCCCTCCAGACTCTCATCTGTTGTTTTAATACGTTCCAATATAAAGTGCTTCAGAAAGGTGAGTAAAAACTGAAAACTTTACATCAACGTATTAATGTTGTCACTGTTAGTGACCTTGCTGTAAGGACTCTGGTTTGGAGTAGTACATTGACTTGTAACAGATGTGCTTATTTTAATCTTTCTCTTATATTTAGGGATGGTTGGTATCACCTGGTGCCTTCTGCTGTTTCACAGAAATGTTTGTCTTTTTCTGTTATCATTCTTTGTACATTGCCATGTTATTGTGCAATAATTCCAGACACCTCTATCCACTGACCCAGCAAACGATTTAGAGCATTCTTTCTTCTGTGTGTCATTGTCAGTGGCAGGCTGCCATGGCAACATGAACAAATTTTTTTTTAGATTTCACTAAAGCATGAGTTTGTGTACACATAATACAAATAGTATGCCAGTCAAACACCTTAGCAAACAAATATGAGGCTCTCTGCATAGCTCAGGTATATTTATTTGGTCAGTCATCTCAGGATGCTAGACCAGGTCAGCGAATTCTCACAGAATGGTAAATTGTGTCAGGAATACTGAACTGGTCTCCAACAGATATGTGTAAAAAAGCCGAGCAGGATAGTGTGCAGATATTTTATTTGAATCACTTGAGTAATTGCCACCAAACTGATTTTTGTACCTTAATGCATAGTATAAAACGTATGCCTTTATTTGAAATAGACAGTAAGTTGTAAAAGGAAATAAACATTACTGTTTATTTTTGTTCATCTGATAAAAGACGTGATAAGATTTCTTCTTCATCATAATTATGCACCCATGTAATCACTGGAAACAATTAGTTGAGCAGAATGAAAACAAGAATGTTTTGGCATTTCTATAGTTCACACATTTGAGGAAATGTCTGTAGAAATTCTGTGCTGGCATTCAGTTTGACCTCAAGCTCAGTAGATGAAAAATCTGCCTAAGCAGCCTTTCGTTTACTGATGTTTTGAAATCAACTTTGGTATGCTTATTTATAACAGTTGTACAACTTTCCATGAAAACAGACCATCACAGATAAGGCTACTGTTTTTAACACACTCATGTCAAATACATTTCTTAGCTGTTTCAAATAATGCTAAGGGCAGTCAATTAATTTGTCCTAATTGTACTGATGTAACTTCCAAACAGTCAATTCTCAGACTGGCATAAGAATATATTATGATGGAATGAAACAGTGGTACATTCAGCAACCATATTCTAATTTTATTTTCAGTAATGACAGACCCCTCTAAATATGATCATTTCCTTTGAACTCATTGACTTGGAAGTAAATGGACAGAAATGCAAGTACTATAATGCAGCTATTCCCATCCCAGGGTACGCATACCCCCAGGGGTATGTGCTTGGTCGGTTAGGGGTATGCGGGGGAAAAATTAGCAATGGTGGAAAGTTTGTTTAATATAAAAAAAAATCCCACCTTAGGCACTTTCACAATCATAGGACTTACTTTGCGTGTACAGGAAGTCTGTCTTATAAATGTGAAGGTGCCAATGTATTCCTGTTATCTATATTCTATCTACTGTAACTGTTAGATAGGGAAGAAGGTTGTGTGTCGGTGCTGCAGTTCTGTGTTGTGTGTGCGGGAACTGTGGGCTCACGAAAACAGAAAAGGAAAGGTAAGAACAACACCTTAGCGCCTTTGCTTCCAGCTTGGAGTACTATGTTTAATTAATTTAATTTATGTTTGACAAGCAGAGCTGTTTTTGAATGATAGTCTTTTTTTTTTTTTTTTTTTTTATATCTTAGCTTAGCCTTAGCCTTAGCTTGACTAGTGTTCAAAGCCCAAGATTGTAGTGTCGGCACTGGGAAGGTTGATTGAAATTACTTTGTTAAATAAGAGCACAGTAGTGGTGTTCTCTGAATTAAATTTTGCATGCTCCTTATTATATATATATTACAAGCAAGCAGCTTCAGATTTAAATTATCACAAGCAGTGTGTTTCAGCTCTTCGGCCGTGACCGTGATGCAGTATCGGCCTATATTTCTGAAACCCCTTGTACTGCACTTCCTCACTTGTGGCACCCACCAATTATCCCCCCCTAAAATCTTGCACACAGGGCAGCTGCCCCCTTTACCCTTCCCTAGTTATAGACTTAATTAAGCGAAACACAAAAACATGTACTAACCGTAACGAGAAAAGCAAGAACTCCAGGCTACCACAACTAGACTTATTAAAACTGCAAGCATTTTCACGATAAAAATAAAACTGCTTTATCAGACCATAAAATGCTATGTAAAGCACTTATATACATAAAAAATAAACAAATCACATCTCATATAGAAAATCACATGTTGAAGCAATCTAGTATTCAAAATAGATTAGTCCCAGTGATTAGTGAATTTATGTAATATTATTGAAAGCAGTTGTTCCCGTCTGAACTTGTTAGGTTTATCTTGGACATCACTCATTTTTGCAGTGATAGGTTGATGGACGACCTGTTGATTACATTTATTGGAGGGATTTGCTATTCATGGGAGATGACTGGGTGAATATTTCCATTTGTATTATAGGAGTTAATACTACAGTACTAAGAAAATGTAATTTCACGAGTTGCAGAAGGAGTCAACACCAACTCTGCAGCAACCCCTGGTTACTCAACAGTAGTACAGTTAGAGGATTCCCCTTCAGTTATTTTGTTCCAATCATTGTATACGTAGAGCAGCATTTCTCTCAGCCTCTGAGCTTTACATATAGCGCTGCCATATAAAAAATCACTACAGTCCACAGCAGAGGATCAGAAACAAGACATTATTTCTTAGTTTCCTGCTACTATACCCAATATCTTCAGTCACTGTGATCAAGAATCTTTAAGCTTAATTCGTTTACTATGCATTTTAAAATCTAAATCTGGCAGCAAAAATGTCAGCTATGTGTACAGCTATGACTTTAGCCATTGTAAAGCATGGTCATACTAGACAGAGTGACTTTTTGTGCCTAAAAATCCCTCATTCAAAATTATGAAGCATATATACCAGCAAGGAACTCAAGTTGACAGTAACTGATTTGGAAGACTAGCACTCATGCCCCCTGCAATGCACCACTTAGCACACCTAAACACCCCACATAACTGCGCCCAACATGAAGCTTTCCATAAGAAAAAAACGTGTGTGTACATACACATTTTTTATTTTCTTTTAAATCATAATTTCATAGCCACTGCATTCCACGAACTACATACAGCTCCACATTCTGTATCGTAGCCGGGACGACTGCATTAATGGTACCCTGGTTCCAGTTATTTGATAGTATCTATAACTATACAGGTGCACAGGAATTTACTTGGGAGTGGGAGATCCTTCCCAGTATAACAGTCTCCGCCCGGCTTCTTGACTCCCTATTCCAGACCCATTACGTTACCGCTCCTGGAAAGGAGTGTTGTGCACATGCGCCATCCTGAATCACTTCTCTGCTCTCATCATGCATCCTAGAGAAAAGGTGCAAAGTGTTTGGATGCTTGGTGTTGGGAGTGTGTGGTAACAGCATGCAGTAAGAGTAAGGTTTGGTCTGGTACTGTTACATTATGCAACAGTAGGAGACTAGCATTGTGCACTGCTGAACAGTTGCATCTCAGGGTGCACTGGACTGGACAGTAGTGTGACATTCCATTCCAGCTGGGGCAGCAACAGCTAGAGAAGAGACTGCGTGCGATAAGTGGTTTATAAACTTTATATCATTTTAATGTTAATTTAAAACCAGCCCCTTGATTACACCCGATTGATATTTTATGAATGACTGATCCAATTACACATTATTAGACCAACAGGGTTTATGTTTGCATGCATTGATAGAAAATCAAATGTAGGTCATTATCCTCAGTAACCTCTCAGAAAACCACATTTTTTTTATGAGGAATAGACCAAAAATATGAGACAAAAATCTGTACATTCTCAGAAAATCTGGACAGGTGAGAGGTATAATTGTCCCTGATTCTTTCCAGATTTGTCCTGGATTCTGAGTTTAGAAAGTTATAGCTTTGACTGAGTGGTATATGTCCTGTTGACTGAAGGTGGTTTTGAAGCTGATTCAATGCTGTATTTGTTGGGGCAAAGAAGATCAGAAAACGCAGTTGTAGTTGCAATAGCAACAGTTAACGAATGGGGTTGGATAAAATAAAACAGAAAAAAAAAGAAAAAAAAAAGATGCCTGTGTTCTTTAGGGTGGAGTAGTTAACATACCTCTCAACCTGGAAACATCAAAAATCTGGACAAGGGCCATGAAAAATAGGTACAAATCTGTACACTGATTAACATCTAATTTGCATACATAATTACGTAACCCCACCCACTCTGATGGAATTGTGGGATACCAACTTTTGAACACAAACTGAAGAACAGACAACCAAAATATGGCACCGGGGTCCCCGTGCAGCTATTCCAATGTCCCATTACCTGGCTATTTCGGCTCATTTACCATAAACACTAATGTGTGCATACTGCTTTACTTCTCCAATGATTATTTGGATTTTATTTTTACATTTTGCAGCACATCAATGCGCAAACACTAACAGACATCTGATAAACAAAGAAATACTGTCTCACAATGAAAATAGACTTGGCATTAAAACTTCTCTGCCCTTGAAACTCACATTCATTGAAACAGCATTGAAACCTGCATCACATCCAAAGAAAATGCATCTGGCCAGTGGTGGATAAAGATTACCTTTTTGTTTTCAAATCATTGGCCCCTTGCACACACTGAGTTCTTTTCTTTGATACACCTTCCTGACTTTTATTAAGTTATATTCCTTGTATAATACAGCACAATTGTTAGAGCACATTTTAAATTTATTGTATGAACGAACATTTTTCCAGTAGGCTATACTGTAGGCAATGAAAGAAAATGCATGAACCAATAATTACAAAACTGCCCAATTCAGAACATTTCCATCATAAAAGACTACTTCCACACCCAAACTATAAACAAAATGACAGTAGTGTAAGCCATAGGCATCTTGCACAGCTTCTAGCACTTATTTTCAATTTCAGGTTTTTTTTAGTGGGGGGGCAAAAGGTCAAAAACCAGGGACACATTTTAAACATTGCTTGTATAATTTTAGGAAGTTGCTAGAATAAAATGTTGTGTTACCCCCATGCAAGTTACTGACAAATCTTGAACCCAGGACACTATATACTACAGTTAGTGCAACATACCACTATGCTAAATCATTGGCTATCATTTAGTGAATTCAGTTCTCACTTCTCACCATAGCTCTCAACCTCTTAGCACAAAAAACCTGGACAAAGTCAATAATGGGGGAGTACAAATTCAGTTTTCACTTCTCACCATAGCTCTCAACTCTTAGAACAAAAGACCTGGACAAAGCTCACAAGTGGTGGTGGCTAGGACTTATCTGGGACACATTTTAAACATTGCTTGTATAATTTTGGGAAGTTGCTAGAATAAAATGTGTTACTACCATGCATGTTACTGGCAAGTCTTGAACCCAGAATACTATACAATACAGTCAGTGCAACATACCACTATCCTAAATCAGCAGTTTAAACAATAGGAAGACTGAAACTTAATGGCTATCATTTAGTGAATTCACTTCTCACCATAGCTCTCAACCTCTTAACACAAAAAAAAAAAAATCTGGGCAAAGCTGAGAAATGGTGGTGGCTAGGGACTTTAGGCTCTTTTTACCCTGTACCAGAGGTACAGGGTTTGAGCCTAAATACCTCTAGCCACCAGGTGTATTACATTGGGGGCATATTGCAGACACACACAGACACACACACACACGCACACACACACACTCACACACACACACGCAGATTTAAAGAATTCTTCCCTTGCAAAGCAGTGAAATGGCAGCAGATTTAAAGCATTCTTCCCTTGCAAAGCAGTGAAACGGCAGCAGATTTAAAGCATTTGTCCCTTGCAAAGCAGTGAAATGGTAGCAGATTTAAAGCCAGCATTCTTCCTAACAAAGTTAAGTCCATTGCAATCTCCCTATAGTGGTGCACACACCCTTACCTAGAGCAAAAGTCGGCAGCAGATTTAAAGAAGGCATTCTCCCTAGCAAAGCAGTTAAGTCCCTTGCAAAGCCAGCATTTCTCTTGGTGGCAGCATATTTAAAGGCAGTTATCTTCCCTTACATTTCTGTCCGAAACAGCAGCAGATTTAAAGCCGGCATTCTCCCTAGCAAAGCAGTTAAGTCATTTCTCTTGGCAGCAGCACACACACCCTTACCTAAAGCAAATGTCAGCATAAGTCCAAACAGAACACTCCAACACTGATGCCATTGTCCAGTGCTTCACTAACATTAGCGTTAAACTGGACAAGATTACTAAATGTAGAACATTTTTAGTACTGATTAAAATTAACATGTTTTCTTCATATATAACATACTATATGTTGACTAAAACATTTACTTAATATTGATATTAGACCAATGGGACAATAACTAGTAATGCCATTGTAAGATCCTTTTTTTAATATGTGGTCACTATATTGGCAGGCTTTCAGCTATCAAAAACAATAGTTGTTGTAACAGAAGATTAAATTGATCTTTTATGTTATATATGAAACAACCTGATATTAAATCCTGGTCCTCAGAGCTATTTTTAATATTAGAAAAGCTTTTTTAACCATTTATTCTTCAGTTATGGGGCATTAACTTCTGATATTTTTCAAACTACAAGGTTCAACATGTGCACACTGCTTGTATGATAGAATTGTAGTAAAATAATTATTCAGAATTTCTGCTAATTCATTGTTATTATAATGGCAACATTGTGACAAACTGAATCCACTTTGCTGGTGGCATTTTTTTTTTTTGCACTGTTTACACAGCTGTTGTGGTTTGGGCACTTTATCACTGAATTCTCATATGCATTAGACTCTTTAATGCTCTACATATGCTGTTAAGTGCTTGCTTTACACTTCTTGAGCCATGCTAGTCTTCTACTTAAAGTTACATACCCATTCAGCATGAGACTATCTTACATATAAATCTGGTAAAGATCATTATCAGCTGGAAATGACAGGACTGCAATTTAAAAAAAAAAAAAAGCCGTACAAAAATCAAGTAACAATACTAAACGCAATATATATGCTCTTAAAATGCTTCATTTGTCAGATGTTGTTTATGTAATGGAATATAATTTTGGAATTCACAGTGAATCAGCTGTAAATTTAAAGCCAGCATTATCCCTAGCAAAGTTAAGTCCATTGCAATCTCCCTACAGTGGCACACACACACTTACCTAGAGCAAAAATCGGCAGCAGATTTGAAGACAGCATTCTTATTTCTCCCTAGCAAAGCAGTTAAGTCCCTTGCAAAGCCAGCATTTCTCTCGGCGGCAGCAGATTTATTTTAAAGCCAGCATTCTTCCCTCATGTTTCTGTCCGAAATGGCAGCAGATTTAAATCCAGCATTCTTCCCTTATAACCGACTGGCTGGTAGTGCTCTTCTTTCAAGTTCTCGGCAAAGCACTTCCCGCCTGCTCGCAGCCAGCCGGAAATGATGATGTGAGCTCCTTGAGCTCAATTCCAACTGGCTGGTAGTGCTGACGGAGCCGACATCATCATGCACGTGATGACGTCAGCTCCGACAGCGAGAAAATAAAAAAAAAAAAACAAAAGCAAAGAAATCGGAAATGAAGGGGTGCCACTCGGGAATCATGGCACCCCTTCATTTGGACCCCAAAACTCGGAAAAAAATGAGTAATTCAGGACGGTTGGGAGGTCTGACTAGTTAACACTAAACTGCTATTCTAGACTAGAGCCAAGGTTCACGCTGCCAGGTGGTTAGCCTTGCCACAGTTTTTCTTACATACCACACACTCTCAACTATGGCCAGTTTAGAGTACTAACTATTCAATACTATTGCATGTCTTTGGAATGTGGGAGGAAACTGGAGCTCCCAGGAGAAACCCACATGAACACAGGGAGGAGATGCAGACTCTTCAGAGAAGGCAACCCAGATGAGAATCGAACCAGAGAACCTCTTGCTGTGAGGTGACAATGCTTTCTACTGTGCTGCCCCAAAAATGAAAAACTGTGACAGTCTGAAATAAAAAAGTCAAAGTTCATGATTTCTCTGATTGCAGCAGCCCAAACATAAATGCTCAAAATCAGCTTATATATCCTGAGAGAATTGCATGCCTTTGATAGGTGCAGGCTGATTCTTTCAAACAGGCCACAGTATGCCCATTTCAGACAGCACAAACAATAACACAGCATGGAACATATTAACTATTATGATGTGCTAACAATATTCACTGTAGTTGACAAAATTACATTTGTCCTTATATTTGCATACAATTATGTAGATTTTAGAAGCAATTCTTTAATTAGGTCAAGAAGCCAGAGGTCTGATCAGTGGTAGAGGGATACTGATTATGCAAAGCCTGTTCTCTTTCTTTGAGTGATTGTGCATGTTTGCACTCACTGGTGAAGACCGTGATAAAAGTACTATGGTCCAAGGTTGAAGCGGGTACTCAACAAAATTAATGAATTGGCTCAGAATAATTTAGATTTAGCCAAAGATGTATTGATTGTCAAGATCTATTTGCTTACTCTGGTCCTTTATCTTATGGCTTTTGTTACTCCCTCATCTCTTTTGTATATCTACACAGCCTTAAAACTTTTTATAAGTACAATAGCTGAATAGCACATTTAACTGTGAGCTTCCTAGTTGAAGTTGTTAATAAGCCATTATTACGTGTTCCACATTTTGCCCATTTGTTCCACATTATGAGGACTGCTGTTCATCATTTTGGAGATGGAAAGTTGAAAGCTATGCCTATAAAAAGTAAAAACTTAGCTAGTAGAAACACTGGTAGTAGTACTTGAAGATTATGCGAGTGATATTGTGGGAAAGGAAACTAACTCTTAGCAGCTGATACATGTTTGTAGACCAAGTGAATTAAGTTCTTGGAAGGCAACTAGTTTATTATAACATGTGTGAACCTGGATTTGGTCAGTATTTATTGTGAGACAGTTCTTTTGCTTTTTTTTTTGTGATAGCAGGTGCAAAAAATCATATGACCTAATAATTTGCTGGGAATTACCCTTTAATTTCTGTTTGATGTGTGGTCTTTCCCTTGCAAGTGAAAAGAGGGCTAAGGAAGATTTGATAGGTGCTAAGAAGTAATGCTTTCTAGCTATCCTTCTTTTTATTATTATTGTAGATCTGTTGGATTCTGCTTTACACTTGGTCTGTGGAAATCAGTTGGTCCTTTCTAGACTTGAATTGTAGTACCTGCTGAGATACACTTGATGCTTAGGTTAGATTAGAAATTAAATGAGATATATGTTAATAATTACATTATTTTATTGACTTTTGTTTGGCAAGAGAATGTAGTGGAATGTTGTATGACTTTTGGGTGAACATGCACTCTGATATATAAAGTTGTTTGTTAGAAGCAGCCTCTAGGATTGTCATATTGACTTTTCTGAAAACTGCATAAAGTTAATCTTAATCTGCCACTGGCCAGATGCATTTTCTTTGAATGTGGATTTCAATGCTGATTCAGTGAATATGAGTTTCAGAGGCAGAGAAGTTTTAATGCTAAGTCTGTTTTCATTGCACCAGTGTATTGCTTTGTTTAGCAAATGTCTATTAGTGTTTGTGCTATATTTGAAATAAAAGTTTTAAATTAAATCCAAATATCTGTAATCATTAGAAAAAAGTGTGCACACTGACAGTTTTAAACAGTGTTTATGGTGAATGGGGAGAAGTGGGGATACAGCCAAGTAATGTGAGACTGAAATGTCTGTGGGTGGGGGGGGGGCAAAATTACACACTTTGCTTTCATGTAGTACTACTTACATTTTTTACATGAAAAGTTGAGAAACTTAGTTTTTTTCTTATCTTAACAGTTACAGTTCTTTTTATGATTATTTAAATTTAATATTATAATTAATTTTGTAATTGTCTTATTACTAGATATTGTGATGGATAAGTGGCTGAAACCTGGCACAACAAAAGAGCTGATGCATGATATGAGTATGGAATGTGATCAGAGTACTTCTCAAGATATGTCCAACATTTTGGTGCAAAACACTAACTAGGCGCATTCCTCAGTTTCTTAAAGAGGGAAAAAGAGAAAGTACTGTGATGAATACATGAAATATGGATTTTCATATGTGAGAAATGAAGACTGACCTAAGCCCCAATGCGTTGTGTGTGGGGAAGTGCTGTCAAATGGTAGCATGAAACCTTCCTACTTTTATGACATTTAGAAATGAAACATGCTAACTATAAAAACAAGGAATATAGTTTTTTCAAACGGTTAGCAGAAAATAACAAAAGATTGAATCTGACATCATACATCCTGTCAGGTAACAAAGATTCCGAAAACGCAGTTGAAGCTAGTTACCGTATTACTTACCATATTGCAAAATGTGGTAAAAGTCATACCACAGCTGAGAATCTAATATCTCCCTGTATAACAGATGCCGTTCGATGTATGCTTGGAGAAGAACATATGTGGAAAATGACCACCATCCCTCTTTTGAACAATACAATATCTCGAAGAATTGAAGGTATGTCTGATGATGTTGAGATGACAGTAATAGGTAGAATTATAAGCAGTAACATTTTCACTATTCAAGCTGATGAAAGCACAGATGTTGCAAATTGTGCTATTCTGCTTGTTATTGCAAGGTATTTGAAAGATAATGAAGTTGAAGAAAACCTTTTGTTTTGTCATTTGTCACAACGCACAAGGGGTGAGGATATATTTAATGTTATTGATTGTTATTTCAAAGAAAAGGAGATTAATTGGTCTAATTGTTGTGGATTATGTACTGACGGCGCCAAGTCTATGTCAGGGATTTACTCTGGTCTTCATGGTCTTGTCATGAAAGTAGCTCCCAATATAAGTTGGAGCCACTGTTGCATCCACAGACAAAGTTTAGCATGCAAGAACCTCCCTGGTGAATTAAAACTTGTTTTGGATGAAGCTGTAAAAGTGGTGAATTTTATAAAGTCGAAGTCCACAAACTCAAGAATTTTCAAAGGTCTGTATGAAGAGATGATGAGTCCTCATTCTACTCTGCTCCTTCATACAGACGTAAGGTGGTTTTCTCGTGATAAAGTACTTACCCGGCTGTTTGAACTTAGATATGAAGTCCAGGTGTTTTTTGAAGACCATCCTTTCTTCCTTGCTTCCAAGTTACGCGACTGTAACTGGCTTCAGGCACTTGCATATCTATCAGATATTTTCCAGATTATAAACAAATTAAATTTGACACTTCAGAATAGCTCAATAACGATCTTCAATGTCTCAGACAAAATTGAATCTATGATTAAAAAAATAGATTTTTGGAGGTCATGTCTTGAAAATGGCCAACCTGAGGTATTTGAAACTCTGCTCAATTTCTTATCTGAAAACAATCTATCCTGGGAAATAAGGAAGAAAATAAATGAACACTTGAATGGGCTAAAATCGGACTTCCAGAAGTACTTCCCCAAACCCGAAGAAGAAAACTATTGGATTTCAAATCCTTTTAAAGAACAATATGTCCAGGCAGCTAAATTATCAGTCAAGGAGAAAGAGAAGTTGATTGAACTTTCAACTGAAAGTACTTTAAAAGCCGAATTCAAAGGACACTTTCTTATTAACTTTTGGGCAAACATCAGCAGAGAATACGAGCAGCTTTCTGAACAGGCCCTTTTGTTTCTTTTGCCATTTGCAAGTACTGAACTAGCAGAGAGAGCTTTCTCTTATGTCTTTATTAAAAACAAATATCGTAATAAGCTGAATGCAATTCCAGATTTACGATTACACCTTTCATCAGTTGAACCCAATTTCAAAAAATTATGTGCCTCAAAACAAGCACAAGGCTTGCACTAAATATGTGCAAGATAAAGTTGTTTAATTGTTTGTTTAGTTTGAAAGTTTATTAAGTTTGAAATGTTTAATTGTATGATAACTTTATAACTTATTTATATGTATCTCTGATTTTTGGAGATTTTATATATATATATATATATATATATATATATATATATATATATATATACACTGTTTGTTCACTTTACTATTAAAGATTGTTTTTTATTATTAAATTGTATTAGTTACATTTACAACACATACATTGGGCATAAAGCAACTATTACAAATGCCAACAATATGAGGGGTACAATTTCAGGGAAATGTATTGCCAAGGGGTACGCAAGTCAAAAAAGGTTGGGAACCACTGCTATAATGGATAAGATGTGCTCTAATCTTTTTTTTTACATTGCAAGAATACAAGTGTCTCTACAGGACAAGGAAAAAACATCAGTCGTCTTGAGCAGAGCAGCTGTACAAAAAGTAGAACTGTAGAAAGTAGAAAATACAAAATAAAAAAAAACACAAGATAGTTGATTAACTTTCCAATAACAAAACATTTTCTGAAAAATAAATAGTTTTAAATAAAATTATGCTGTCTCTACCTTTAAATATAACAAGTAATATGAGTCCATCCTAAATTTAGGAAGATTACACTGGACTGTGTCCTTGACCGTTGGAAACGTGTGATAGCTATTAACAGTAGCAGTAAGGGAATATGCTTAGATGGGAAGTGTTAAAGAGGCTGAATAATATATGCAAAGGAAAGTCTGTAATGGATTTTCAGGTGAGCACTCCCCCATAAAATTAATCCTATAGAAGATGCTCATCTAGTTAGCTCACATCAAACTAGGATCACATGAGAAAACCTCTAGAGATCCAATACTGATGGGACTAGCCTTATTATATACCAGCTGTAACTAATGGGGCTTTGCCAGTTGAACTGAATTACATTAAAGTACACTGCATTAATCTCACTTGGAGGTTGCAATGGTCTAGATCAGGGTTGTCCAAACTGTTTTGCTTAGGGGTCACTTACCATACAGTTCAGGGGCCACTCACCATACTTGGCAAAGTTTGGAGGTGCCACATTACCATGTCCAACATATATCTGTCAATTCAAAACAGTTTGTTAGAGGACATACCAAGGGCCAGATAAAATGTTTGGTGGGTAGGATTGTGACCCTAGGCTCACCTCTTGGACACCACTTGTCTAGATCAACAAAGGTAAGCCTGCACCTGAAACATGAGCTCATCATCACTTAACATTTTAAAAGTGGCAAAATAATATTGTATAATAGAGCACACAACCATATCTCTCAACTGCTTATGCAACTATGGTTTAAATATAGTCAATGATTTTATGACCCCCCCATGTTTATCCTTCATCCTCCTAGATATAATGATTTTCTCATAAAGTCAGACCTGATTATACAGACATACCTTATTAAATAAATAAACTAAACCTATACAAATATTCCCTATCACATACTATATTGTTTCTAGTATAGGAATGACTCCTGTTGTGAAAAATAAGAAAGTGCCCTTTTTCTGACCATTTGCTATGATTTTGTAAGTATCAGTGGTATGATTTTTAAGGTTCAGAGGTGGAGAAGTATGCACTTAACCAACAAGAACTGAAAGATAATTTAGGTGACAGGTGTATCAGGAAAATTATATGCACCCCAAGATATGATAATCAGTGCATTTCTTTTCTCATGAGTAAGCCTGATATCACTATATTTCAATTGTATTAATACTCAGTCAATGGCATCTTTACTTTGTCAAACTTATATACAGTCTGTTGAGTAATATTCACTCTTGGGCTTTAATAATGCTTTTGTTAGGCAAACTATTTAGTGCCATTGGTACAGATAGACGCACTACATGCAACAATGCATCATCAGCAAGTTGTATAGCATTTTATTTGTACAGCAGGCACATGGTATATGAATCAAGTGTATTTCTTGGTAGACCTTAGAGAGATAAATAATAAATGTAAAAGTGCATGAAATCCAGCAGTCATAAGAACCACTGTATGAATAATGTCAAGGAATGCAATATTAGTGTAACAAATATAGTATCCCTTTTCAATTAGTGTTGTGTGCAAAATAATAAATTGATTGCTTATATTTTTTTCTAGAATATTCCACTGGTATGACATTGTTAATAAAGGCACTATATATGCTTGCATGCCTGTTTATCAATGTAAACAGCTAAAATTCCTTTGCAGATAGTGTGCTGGTCATTAGCCCAGAGAGACAATCTCAGGTTAAGTGTTAATTATAGGACTGTCTGCTTGGAGGCTAAAGAAGGGGCAGTAAAATGAACCATCAGTCATTTTTTTCAACACTTAGGGTTCATGGCAGTTATTAAGCAAAAGTGAAACTCAATGATGATCCAGTTTAAAAAAAAGTGAGTACTGACTAGCTCAAGAAGGGGTAAAGGGGTATACTGGCTCTTTTTAACAACCAAAGTCTACTGCCTGTACTACTAAGTCCTCCTGCACACACACACACACACACACACACACACACACACACACACACACACACACACACACACACACACACAAATATATACGCACTCATGCACGTGTGCACACACACATACACACACACAAACACATATGTGCATGTAAGCATACAGACAAATGCATGGATGATTTATCATGTAGGATATTCCCACTATTATGTAATTTTTTGTAACAAGTTTGAGGATTAAATGTAACTTATTCTGCAGCACTATGACTTTGGAGTTAGTATACAGATTTAAAAGTGTGAAGCCCCTCTCACTGGGAGGAGGTTGGTGAAAATCTCTTTTCAAAATCTTTAATTCATTAATTGATCTAGTTCAATTGTAAAATATTTTGTGTTATACCATTTGGAATCCTTTGTAAAAAGCAATCTAAAAAAATTTAAGTTAAGAATTTAGCTCAGGGGATTAAGGTTATGCCTAGCTACTGCACATCATTCATGAATCCATCTGCTTAAGGTATGACTTCGAACAAGTCACTTAACTAGACAACTACACCTAGATTGTCCCTGAAAAGAGATATGTCCCTACTGTGTTCTCTCATATCTGTCTGTGGGGTCTGAGGGGTGCTGGATGCCATCAGTCGGTCCTCCATTATTCTGTCCCTCATTTGTCTGTCTGGTCCTGTGGGTGTGCTTATTTACTGAAAAATCTGTTCATTCCTACCACCAGCATTACCAGCCTGGATGTTCATATTGTTGTTGTCAGTATTATTGTTGGCATTACTGGCATAATAATTATTGTTATTGGTATTATTGGTGATATCTGTAGGTGTATGTGTTATCCTGTTGCTGGCTCTCCTGTTAAAATGTCTTGTGTAGCTCTAATATCCTTTTCAACCTCCCCTTCTGGATCTATGCTTTCTGAGATGCTGTGGATCATCTTTATCCATTTGATTTCTGTAAAGTTTCTTAATCTTTCTCTCTTGAATGGACTTCTGATACTTGTGAACCTTCTCTGTCATATTTTGGAATTTCTGTTTGTGCTCTGCCTCCTGCTTATATTCAGTCTCAAGAGTCTCAGTCATTTTCTTTGTGGTGTACTGTTTTTCTTTGCTGTGTTTGATAACCAAGTCTATTAGTTTGAAACTAGCTTCTTTAAGGATATCAGTCCATTCCTGTCATAGTTCTTCACGCACATTAACATTTGATTACGTCTCAGTCCCCTAAGTAATCTTCTTTTATCTCTACTCTGTTCCAAATATATTTGTTCCCAGAACAGACATTGTAGCAGTTTAAGTTGCTTTTCTAGCTTTGCAAAATTATCAGAGTTCACATTCACATTATTATCTTGTTGATTATCATTTGTAATAATGTTGAGATGCTGATCTTTATCGTCCCATACTGGTACAGTCATTAGGTCTCAAAGCTGTGTATTCTCCAATCTTAGAAGAGCAATGAAGTGCATTCCTAATACCAGGCCAGATCCTTGGGCACAAAACCAAAGATCACAATTATAAAAAGTAAACATGGGAATCTGTCCATTTCCAATCTCACCACCATGAGTGCTGATGAAAAAATAAAAAAGCAGAGAAACTAGTGGTCTTACAACTTTGTTGATGAGCACAGTCACAATAATTCCCAAAAATCATGAAAACCAGGTAATGTTCCAGAGCAGCAAGACTTTATTTGTCACAGACAAGTGATCCTCAGTAAAAAAATCAGAAATATTTACAATGTTAAACATATCAGCTTTTATACACTTAGAAGTATGTGTGGAGAATATACAGGTGTGGAAAATATACATATTGTTTAATTTTAAGCCAGCCTATTCCAGACAAACAATATAAACAGGGCAGTAAAAAGTGCATTTTAGAACAGCAGTTACTCACCCCGACATATTACTACTGATTAGGTCAAACTAAATCTTAGTTAAAGAAAAGACTACCTATGCCTTTGCAACCCACATTCCCAAATCTGGTATTAAGAAAAGCAGAGCAAACACATAAAAAGACTGACCTCAGGATTTAATAAAATCAGTGTAGGCACTGTGTAGAGCCTACACAGAATGTATCTGTGTTTGTGGTCATGGTTCCCCCTTGGCAGTGCGCCATGTATGTTAATGATGATGAGTTGCATAGGGACAGCTGAGGAACGCAGTTATTGAATCAGTGTAGAGAGAGGTGTAGTACTAACCATGGCTATAGATGAGTATGAGACTCCCTGCAATGCCCTTTGTTTTATTTTTATTTTATTTTTTTTTAAAAAGAAGCATGTTTGCGTGGCCTGGCGCAGAGTGCAGCAATGCCAAGCTGTGCTCACATATAAGATAACAGATACCATCCAGACATCTAAAAATAGAACCTGGATATAATTAATTATTTATTTAAAGGTGTGTTTAGGTATGTCTAAGCATGTTTGCATGGCTCGATGTTCAGCACTGCTTATAGGTAGCTCAGTGGTATATGTGAAGGTATACTAGATTTCTTAATAGCCTCATAGCTAAATGGGTAGTTACAGCTTCATGTGCAATAGGTCCAGTAGGGTAAAGAAAATATGTATTTAATTTTGATACACATATTATGCATTTTTTTAATAAAAGATGGCCCCACTGTGCTCTGCTAAGCTCTTCTCAACTATGCTTAGACCTGCTAAGCACCACATAAACATGTGAATGGCTGCCAATGTTTGTGCACTGCTCAACTCTGCTTGGCTAGTTTGTGCACAGCTAAGCTCCACTAAGACTACGGATCTGCCAGTTTACACACTTTGCAGTTCAGCTGCACTGGTTTGTGTGGTGCTAAGCGATGTGGCACTTTTTTGAATGTTGCCCAATGACATGTAAGGGCAGGAAAATGGCATATATTAAGCCCAATAGAAAGGAATACAGCAGAATCCATTGGAGTTCTATCAACTGATGGTATACCATGGCTGGTGGTGGTGAAGATGCATGCTTTCTGGCACAGCTTTGCGGCATTCTGGAGTCCAGGGTTATGGTTGGACTCCTTGTGCAAAACCATGATGACAGGCTGCTGCAGGGTGGTTTCCAGGCCTCAGAGTGTAAGGCAGAGGCCTGGAACCAGCTGGCCAGAGAACTCAACAGTGTCATTGGTATCGCTTGCACAAATGAGCAGTGTTATCACCACCATGATGACCTGAAAAGATGGAAGAGGGGACTCTTAGACACCTGGGTCCAAGAAGTGAGAGCAGGGAATGCCCCACAAGTATGTAAGCACTTTTTCCTCTGTTTTACCAATATGTACTCTGAATGTCTGCAAAACTGGTATGCATAATGGTGTGCTTCTCTCCCAACAGCTGCAGCTGACAGGGCTCACAATGTTGAGTTGCATGCTGGGCTCTTGGCCAGGTTGCACTGTGAGTGTGAGGAGTAAAGATGTATTATGCTAACAGTAGTGAAATAAGCAGAAATGCCAAGCATCAACTGCAATAAAGCATATACTGTAAAGTTTGTAGTGCAATGAATGTGGAGTTAGAGCTGTAGTGCAATAAATGAATCATGCCAACTGTAGTGCAATAAAAACATGAAACAATACCAATAACTGCATTAAAGTATATATAGTAACATTTGTAGTACAATAAATGTGGAATTAGAGCTGTATTGCAATAAATGAATAGTGCCAACTGTAGTATAATAAAAACATGAAACAATACCAGTAACACCAAGGAAAATGATATACATCAGGATTGTGTTGTCATAACCATTGCAGTAGAGCTGTATGCATTGAGGCTGTAAGGTAAGGAGTTGCAGTCAAGTATAACACTGCAATAGCTGTAAAATGCAAATCTAATGGCTGCAAATGTTATTGGTTAACTCATTTATGTACTGTCCAAGGCTGTGTCTAGGCCAACATTGGTCACATAATGCTCTGTCATTCACAGACATCAGGTAATAAAGGTATATGGGTGAGGTAGCTCACTCCATGAGGTGATATTGTTTGTTGACTTCACAGATATGATACAGAAATATAGCTTACCTACTATATGTGTTATACTTTTATTTCATGCATGTGTGTTCTACTGTCACTGCAGTCTAGTATAACACTGTAGTAGTACTACCAGGTCATATTTTGATTCCAGGTGAGCTCTAGGCACATATCAGTTAGTCAGTAATCAGCAGTGACTCAGTAGCTCAGTTTGTTAAATGCTCTGCATACAGTACATTTTGCCACACACAGTCCAGAGTTTGAATCCAAAAGTATGTAGCAGTAAATATTACAATAGCAGTCATGAAATGCTCATAATTTCTCTCTCCACATGAACTACAGGTAAATGGTTGAGGTAGCCCATAATACGAGTAGATAATTGTGTGTTTAGATGTCACAGATTATTAAAATCATTAGCAAGAATGTGTTCATCAGCAATGTTCAGTCAGAGATAAAATGTGTAATCCTGGTATGGCTGTATGCCTGGAGTGTCTTTTAAAAATTGCTGCCATCAATTAATACATTCTATGCAGATGTCTGCTGCAGTCACTGCTACTGTGTTCTATTCCAATACCTGACAACCAAGACATGACAGCTGTTTAGTGTCTGTACTGTACACATACGTCTGTCGTCACAATTTCACGTTATGTAATTAATAGTACGTAATCCATTTATCACAGGATTATCATGGAAATGAGTACCTAGATTGCAAAGTATCACCAAATCAGCCCACAGAACACCTTGGTAGTTATATAGGTCCACCTGATGTGCAAGTGTTCTGTGTAGTTGTGTACCCCCAGTTGTTACTTCTTGGTCCATAGTGTCCCAAGCAAATAGCTTGAGAAGTATGTAAGTGCTACATCAACTATAGAAGACTTGTAGTCACTCTACACATTAACAAAATACAGACCCATAGAGCAGATAGTAGCACTGTTGTCAATGAAGTAACAGGAAATGTTACTAATGAATTTTCTCTATCTCTCTCTCTCTCTCTTCACCCCTTATCTTCATTTATTTCTTATTGTTATTCATTGGTTATAGTTTACTATTAACATATGTTGTTACATTAACTGTATTTTGAGATGTGCTTTATTATTGGTATGTATTATAATGGTTGTATTTTAACATATTTTGTAAAATTACCTATTTTGTTGGTTTTATGCTGTAACTGTTACTGGCATTCTGTTAACATACTGACTGTTCTGTTATTTATTGTTGTGCTTCACATAATATGATATAAAAAACAGAATAATCCTTAAGAGAGTGTGCCAGGTGTAAAGCAAAAGTAATGTAAAAAATCCAACCTAAGGCACAAAAACACGACAGAATTCTTTTTAAAACTGTAAAAGTTTAATAAAACAAAAACAATGATGGTTAGTGCTTTCACACAAAGTGCTTCTTCAGACCATAAAAACTAAAATGAAACATCATTAAATAGTATGAAAAATTAAGCAATTAGAGAACAAGCAGCAATTAATTAATGTTGGACACCTCTAGATTTCAGCAGAGGTTTTAAAGAAACCTTCCCATTTAAACCGAGTAATGTATCAGCTTGTAAACTGACTATCCAATGTAGCTCCCTTAACTCTGTAAAATTTCTTATGTCACCTCCACGTTGTGCTTGATGTATTACTTCTATTAATCTAAAATTAAAAGTATGACTGGCACTGGTCACTAATGTATGCTTGGCTAGAGCACTTCTGATATCCCCCACCCGAGTACTGTATAAATGCTCACTTATTCTTTCATGTAATGTACGATTACTTTTACCTACATAAAAATCACTACATGCAGAGCAGGTTGCCAGATAAACTATGATGGAAGTACGACAATCTGCTGATACTTTAAAATTATAAGTATAGCCAGTACGGAGATGGGTAAAGATGTTACTAACGTCTATATACTTGCAAAAATTACATCAAAACACTTCCTCGTACCCTGTGCACAGTTAAAGCTCATACCTGAATGCACTTTATAGCACAATTGTCTCTTCAGGGACTTTCTATGTTTATATCTAACTCTAGGTCTATCACCAACTACAGCACCTATGGTGCACTGCTATAGTCATCCCTCTCCACAAAAGGAGCGACTACAGACCCTGGGAACTATCTCCCATTAGCCTGATGAGTCTGATATGCAAAGCTATGGAACACATCATCATGGACCTAATAAACAAGGATATAGGGAATCTCCAGACTCTGGATCCCACACAGTTTGGTTTTGTGAAGGGTAGATCATGCCTGCTCAACTTGGTCAACATCTTTGAGTCAGTCACCAGAGCTGTGGATGAAGGCAAGGTGGTTCATACAGCCTATCTTGATCTGGCCAAGGCAGCACTAAGCTAGGCATCAATGCCTATATCACTAGGTGGGTTGCAAATTGGCTCACAGATAGAATCCGCAGTGTGAAAGTAGTTGACTCCAAGTCAGACTGCTGACCAGTCACGAGTGGAGTCCCACAGGGATCGGCCCTGGGTCCTCTTCTGTTTGATATCTACTTCTCAGAATTCCAGTCCAACACAAAGGGACTCTGGCTGACAAAGTTCACAGACAATTGCAAGTTGGGACCCATTACTAACTCCCCAAGCGATGTTGACATCCTACAGAAAGGCATCACGAAGGCAACCATTGGTGTCAGAACCATGGCCTTAAGCTCAATGCTAAAAAATGTGTTGTCATCCCCTTTGGGAAAAACCCAGTTCCCATGAACTATCACATCGATGGTAGTCCACTGAACACAGAAGGTGTTATAAGAGATCTGGAAACATAGGTTGACAGCAACCTCTCTTTTGACCACCACACTGCCACTGTGGTCAGAAAGTCCTTCTATGTGGCACATATCATTACTAAGGGTTTTGCATTCAGGAAGAAAGAGGTCATTGTTTCCCTCTACTCTTCCCTCATTAGGCCAATCATCAAGTACAATGCCCCATTTGGCATGTACCTCACTAGACACCTGCAACAACTGGAGAGGCCACAAAAGTATTTCACAAAAAGGTATCCTAGGCAGACTCAAAAAACTCCAACTATTCTCTGTCTCATATCGTCTACTTAGAGGCGATCTCTGCTTGACTTACAAAGCCATGTCTGACCCAGCTCTGTTACAAATGCTACATCTAAAGAAATCCCAAACCCTCCACACCACACACTCCAGAGACCTCAATCACATTACCACAATCAACAGAACGTGCTGGAGGGACAGGTTCATAACCCAGAGACTTCCCATGCTATAGAATAGGCTTCCCATACATGTCAAACAGAGAACCTCACTGGCCCTTTTCAAGAGAAATTTTGATGAGTGGATGGGAAATAGAAAACTCACCCTGGGGATCACTCCAGTGGCTCTACTCGACAGAGGCACTGGAAACTAAGGTCGGGTGGCACGATGCCAGGGTAATCCTATGGACTAGGCTTGTAAAGGTTCCAGGGCCATTAGTCTAGTATGCACCTATGAACCTATGAACCTAAATCTCTACAGTTGACAGTTATGGTACCTACCCCCCTGTGCTGCTGTAGTCTCCACACCTCAGTAATGCTCATTTTAACAGCTAAGAAAGGGGCCCAGGTCTACAAGAAGGCCTTATGTATTGCACTGTGGTAGCATGTCATTGGCTAATGATAGTGCACCCTTAGATTAGTTCCCTGTGCCTCTGTCCAGCAGAGCCACTGAAGTAATCCATGGGGTAAACTTTCTGTTTCCCATCCACTCTTCAAGGTTTCTCTTGAAAAGTGCTAGCGAGGAGCTCTGCCTAATGTAGATTGGAATCTTGTTCCAAAGCATGGGAAGTCCCTGGGACAGAAATCTGTCCCTCCAGTATGTCCTATTTATTGTTGTGGTGAGGTTTAGATCCCTAGAGCATGTGGCTCGAGGGGATAAGGTTTTCTTTAGGTGGAGCATGTCCATCAATTCTGGGTTGGACATGGCCTTGTATGTCAGGCAGAGATCATCTCTGAGCAGGCGGTATGCAACCGAGTACAGCTGGAGTTTCTTCAGTTGAGCTGCATAGGGCATCTGTTTGAGGCCAGTGATCCTCTTGGTGAGGTACTTCTGTGGTCTTTTCAGCTGTTGCAGGTGCCTTGTAAGGTACATCCCAAATGGGGCATTGTACTCTATGATGGGTCTGATGAGTGATGAGTAGAGGGGCACAATGACCTCTTTTGATCAGGATGCAAACCCTTTTGTGATTAGGTGGGCCACATAGAAGGATTTTTTAACCACTTTGGCAATGTGATTATCAAAGGAGAGATTACTGTCTACTTGGGTCCCCAGATCCCTTATTATGTTTTCCGTATTTAGGGGACTACCACCCATGTGGTAGTTTGTGGGTACTTTGTTATTTCCAAAGGGAATAACTATGCACTTTTTGGCATTTAGCTTGAGGCCATGATTTTGACACCAGGTGTCCGCTTCAGTGAGACCCTTTTGGAGGATGTCTGTGTCAGCCGGTAAGTCACTTATAGCCCCTATTTTGCAGTCGTCTGCGAACTTGGTCAGCCATAGTCCTCCTGTGCTTGTCTGTACCTCTAAGAAGTATATGCCGAACAGGAGGGGTCCTAGGACTGAACCCTGAGGAACGCCACTTGTAACCGGTTTAGAGTCAGACCTAGCTCCCGCAACTCTCACCATGTGGGTTCTGTACCATTCTGATACAGTTGACTACAATTCATAGACTGGGTAATCACAGGTGTGTATCTGAATGAAAATTAACATGTTTGCACTTATAGTTATGAGCAACTACACAGCCTGATATACATGAGGCAAATAATCCAAGATGCCTGTCCATACACAAAATGTAGATGTTGCATACCTGAGGCAGTGACACTAGTACTGGCATATCATTCTCAAGATAGGTTAACTTGGTTTAAAGTGTAGTTCTATCACGTGTAGTGTCATATTGCATACCTTACAGGTAAATTGTACTGACAACTTTAACTGGATGTAGCTGATGTGCATGTTATAAAGGCTTTGACTTGTATGTGCGTGTGTTGTTGGGAGGTTGTCTGTTATGCATGGGAGCAGAAAGATCTGAGACTGATAATGCAATTGTGGATCCTCATTTGTATGTGTGGATTACCATACATAAAAGTGCAGGTAGTAATGTACTGCCTTTGTCTTGGTTTTCACATGTGAATGGGGGGTGGATACTGTCCCCCTCACAACCTGATGTCAGTGTCTCATCGGACTCTGATGATTATGGTGGCCATAGTGAGGCACATGTGGGGTTGTCAGTCGCGGAATCTGTCCAGGAGGATAACATCCCTCTTCTTCCCCCATTGTATCTGCACACAGTCAGTATGCCCACACATACCCAGTCCCCAGAGACCGCAGATATTGAACAGTCAGAGGGTGGATACATTGAGCAGGAAAGTGTGACAACTATGGCTCTAGTGAGTGTAGACACTGGCAATAGCCAGAAAGCTACCAAAGTCACACACAGGCAGATTGACAGGGGTGTTTATAGGAGGCCTGCTGTCTGTCCATCACCTTTTGCTGGTGTCACATCTCAAGTCATTTGATGTATATTTCAGGCCATCATGGAGGCACACGCATGTTCTGAACAGAACACTATATATGCTTAACATATGTTTAGGGTTATGTATGCAGCACAGTCTGACATCCATGACTGCCTCCACCGTATTGGGGACACCCTAGATTGGTTCACTGATTCAGTGGATAGGCAGTTGGCTGAGACAGAGTCTGTCTTGGGCCACACATTGTCTGTGCTGGAATGTCTGGCCAGAGTTGAGAGTTGAACCCATGGACACAGGTCAGCAACACCAGCTGCTGAAAGTCCACGTGGCCATGTGCAGTTACGCTACCATAGTGGCAGTACCTCCAGCACTACAGAGGGAAGTGTGCTGTCAATACCACAACATTGCAGGCCATGGGCATGTGGTCCTGGGTGGTCTGACAGGGGACACAGACCCAGCAGACAGCAGTCACCATCAGGTACTAGCACCTCATCTGACCTTGAGTATGGTGGTGCCAGTGCAACTCTTGGCAGAGCCAGTTCCCGTGTTCATGGCCGGAGACAGTGAAATGTCCACTCTACCATGTATGGTCCACAGCTGTCTGACATATACACATGTAGGGATAGCACTGGGCTTGACTGTGTACATGCACACACTCAAACACCACTATCACATGCAGGTCACCTACAGACACGTATGGCACTTCTCCATGGCCCATCTAACTCCCACCCCTTCCTGACTCACACACATGCTGTCAACTGTTTGGCACAGCCTAGGCCTCCAGCACCCCCACACCACACCCTGTGCATGTGATGATACCTGTGCCACATCCCTATCATCCTTGCCATCAACACAGAGAAATGAAGCTATGTGTCTGATGCACAGGGTGACAACATTGCTTGAAATGCATGTGTGAAATGCAGTATTGTTTTGCCATGTCACTTGTTGTGGTACACAACAGATACTGTATGCTAGCATGTGTCATGACTACACACCAAACTTTGTGTACCTTATGTTGTATGATGTTGTACTGGTGGCAGTGTTACAGGATGACATGTGTCTCATGGACCTGTGTATGTTTAGATTCCAGGAGTCTGAGTGAATAATCTATGCACACATGGTGGCAATACAGAGGCACATGATGGCATGGCAGCACAGCAGAAATGTGACATCAGCAAGGTACGGCAATATAGGTTCATAGGTTAATAGGTAGGTACTAGGCTATCTGCCTGAGGGCATTTATAAGCCTAGCCAGAGTGTGTCGGCTTTCGCCACCCCATTGATTAATTAACTGATCCTCTCTCAAGCACAGCCAATGAAGTGATCCCAGGGGTGTATTTTCTGTTACCCATCCACTCATCAATGTTTCTCTTGAAGAGTGTTAGTGAGGAGCTTTGCCTGATGTAATTTAGAATTTTGTTCCAAAGCATGGGGAGTCTCTGTGACAGGAATCTATCCCTCCAGCATGTTCTATTTATTGTTGTGGTGAGGTTTAGCTCACTAGAGCACGTGGCTCGCAGTGACTTGGATTTCTTTAGGTGGAGCATGTCCATAAATTCTGAGTTGGACATGGCTTTGTAAGTCAGGTAGAGATCACCTCTGAGTAAGCGATATGCCACTGAGTACAGCCGGAGTTTTTTCAGTTGGGCTGCATAGGACATATGTTTGAGACCAGTAATCCTCTTGGTGAGGTACTTTTGTGGTCTTTCCAGCTGTTGGATGTGTCTTGAGAGGTACATCCCAAATGGGGAATTGTACTCTATGATGGGTCTAATGATTGACGAGCAGAAGGGCACTATAACCTCTTTATTTCTAGATGTGAACCCTTTAGTAATTAGATGGGCCACATAGAAGGATTTCCTAATGACTTTGGCAATATGATTGTCAAAGGAGAGATTACTATCTACCTAGGCCCCCAGATCTCTTATTACATCTTCTGTATTAAGGGGGCTGCCAAATATGTGGTAATTCATGGGTGTTTTGTTTTTCCCAAACAGGATGATTATGCATTTTTTGGCATTTAGCTTGAGGCCATGACTTTGACACCAGATGTCTGTCTCAGTAAGGCCCTTTTGGAGGATGTCCATGTCAGCTAGAGAGTCAATTATGGCTCCCAGTTTGTAGTCATTGGCGAACTTGGTTAGCCATAGTCCTCCTGTTTTTGCCTGTACTTCTGAGAAGTATATGCCGAATGGTAGCAGTCCCAGGACTGAGCCTTGCAGGACACCACTTGTGACTGGTTTAGAGTCAGACCAGGAACCCACTATTCTTACAGTGTGAGTTCTGTCTGTAAGCCAGTTGGCAACCCATCTTATGACGTAAGGGTTTATGTTCAGGCTGGTGAGTTTTTTTGTAATACCTGAGTGAAGAATGGTGTCAAAAGCCTTGGCAAGGTCAAAGTAGGGTGTGTAAACCACCTTTCCCTCATCTATGTCCTTGGTGACTGTCTCGAAGAAGTCAACCAGGTTTAGTAGGCATGATCTGCCCTTAACAAAGCTGAGCTGGGTCGGGTCAAGTGTTTGGAGGTTCCAAATGTCTTTGTTAATGAGTTCCATGATGATGTGCTCCATAGCCTTACAGACCAGGCTTATGGGGCGATAGTTACCAGGGTTATTTGTGGCCCCTCCTTTGTGGAGAGGAATAACCGTTGCTGTGCGCCATTCTATGGGCATGTAGCCTGTGGAGAGGCTGAGGTTAAATAGTGTGTTTATGTGGGGGGTTAGTTTGTTCTGTAGTTCGTGCAAGACGCAGCCTGGGACACCACTGACGCTGTGTTTTTGGCTTTTGAAAGGGCTGTTTTCACCTGTGCGTCTGTGATTTTTGGGACACTACACTTTTCCGGTATTGTTGTGGACCCTTTTGGAGGTGGGGGGGTGAAGTTTGCACTGAATCTATCTACCAGGATGTTGGCAATATCAGTAGGTTCAGTATATTTTGTGCTATTTTGCACTAGTTCAGTGCATATCTGCGAGTTGCCACTTAGATTCTTAACATAGCTAAAGAAGGCTTTGTGGTTATCTTTTGAATCCTTGGCTATTTTTCTTTCAAAGTTAGCCTTGGATGATTTCATGAGGGACCTCAGTTTCTTACTGATACTGATCAGGGATGTCTTTCCTTCTTGGGATTTGCTTTTTTTCTGAACTAGTTTCCTCCTTCTATTGTATAGCCTGTTTATTGCAGGGGTCCACCAAACTGGTTTCCTTCTCTTAGAGGAGTGAGTCTTGGTTTTGCTAGGGATGGCACGATCCATGCATCCCTGTCGGTGCTCATAGAGTGCATTTGTAAAGGTTTCTGCATCTTGGGCAGCGTTATCCTTTAGCGTGGGGGCTGTGAAACTTACCACCTCTGTCTTAAGTAAGGTGAAGTTTGCTTTAGAAAAGTATTTTACTGTGGTTTCCTTAATTGGGGATGGTGGTGGGATGTGGACATCCAGAGTGATTAGTTTATGGTCTGATCTAACCAGTGATGGGTTGACTGCCAGTGTGGAACACCTGTCGCCCATGTTGGTGATGACCAGGTCCAATATGTTTTCACCTCTGGTAGGGGAGTTTACCAGCTGATCCAGGATGTTTGAGTTGATGAATTCCAGGAAGCGCTGGGCCTGGAAATTTGTACTCGAGTAGTTTTCCCAGTGAATGGTAGGGTAATTGAAATCACCCAATATCAGGGTGTTTGGTAGGACGTTCATGTTTTCCAGTGTCTCCAGAAAGGTGGAGTGCTGGTCCGGGGTCATGGAGGGTGATCTGTAGCAGGCCACAATTTGCATTGCAGATTTTCCTGATGTTAGTTGCACATGGATGATCTCAGAGGTATCATGCTGTGCCACTAACCTGGAGGTGTAGGTATCCTTGATGAATATGGATACACCCCCCTCTTTTTGTGTTTCAGTCCGTGTTCTGTGGCCGAAACGTGTGGTATGAGTTGTAGCCTGGTAGTGCTGGGGTGCTCTCTGGAGCCTTGAACCAGGTTTCAGATACTGCACAGATGTCGACATTCTCCAAACTGAGGAGTGCTTCGAGTGCGTGCATTTTGAGATTTAAACTCCTGGCACTGAGTAGCATAACCCTCAGTTTTTTGTTAATTGTGCTGTTTACAGAGGTGGGTTTGACTTTTGAGCCTTGCCTAAAAAAGGCACTATGGGGGCAGCAAGAGCCTTGGCCAGTATTCGAAAGCCTAGGGGTGACAGGTGCAAGCCGTCTCTTGCAAAGCAATGTGGCTTGTCGAGCATGTCGTCCCAGGTTGACAGACACTGGATCCCCTTTGAATGACACCAGAAGCTTAGACAATTGTTGAAATTGATCATTTTTTCTTTATACTGAGGTATCATTCTTGGTGAGGGCAGGATGCTACTCAGGGTCAGGGTAATACCAGCTGAGGCTACATGATCAGAAAGCTCTTCCATGTCTCTTTTCATGTAGTCCAGGGAGGTACGTCTCAGGTCATTCACACCAACATGAACAATAACAGAGTCATATTTGTACTTGTTCTGGAGTGACCTGAGTGCTTGTGTTATGTGGCGGATTCTGGCTCCTGACAGGCAGCTAACAGTAACCTTTTGCTTGTCCAGCCTAGTGAGTGGGACGTCAGTGTGCCTGCCTATAGAGTCACCTATTACTAGTGTGGTAGGTATGTTATTTCACCTTAAGGGCTGTGATTGTGTGGCAGACTTATTTTGTGTTTTATGTGTTGTCTGGTTTATGATGGGAAGTGCAGGTTGTTTGGGTGTCTGCTTTGGAGGTCTCTGATGCTTTTGCAGGTTTTTATTTAGAACCTCTGAGTATGATTTTGTGTATTTTTTTGCATTTTTTGCCAGTGCTATTTTAGTAGGTCTGTGTGCGGCTGGAGTTGTGGTGCAAGTGTTAACCTTCTCCTCTTGACTGTCTGTTCCAGTCTTGGGTGGAGACAGCTTAGCTTCCAGTTTGGCTGTCTAATTGCATCTCTCGCATATGTTAGTGTTTTGTAGTAGTAGGAGAGGGTTGTCTGTGTACATGATGCAGTTGTAACATTGCCTCAGGATACCCAGATTCACCAGCTGGACTGGAGAGTGCACCTGAAGTTGCCCTTTGGTCATGCCTGAATAGTAGGGTGAGCTGCTTAGTCGCTTGGTTGGTGAGGGGTGAATAAAGAGCTTTGCCCTGCTGGGCAATCCGTGTCAGGGTATATTAGTGCTTGCTATTAGGTCTGAGCAAGTGCTGGGCTGTAAGATGCTTTTTGAGTGCTTAGGTTAAGAGTTAGATTAGTTTTAAGGGAAAAACTGAAGAGGAGACTTAGTGGAGACAGGAATAATTTAACCATAGCTAACCAGCACTGCCCGGTGTGCAAAACTGTTCAAACACAGTTTTTATAGTAGGGAAATGAAAGAGATAGAAATTAGCCCAAAATGGCCAATAAACTACTAACTTCTGGGCTGGAACCACTCCTCCAGGGACAGATAGGTTGCTCAAAGCTCCCCTCTCTCACAGGTGAACAGAGAAACTTCCTTCTATACAAGTAAGGTATGGGCAACTCAGAAACTAGTATTATAGCCCTGAATTCAACACTAGCCTGAAAACTGGACTATACTAGCTTAGAAAGGTGGGAAACAAGGATTTTTTTTGGGGGGGGTTGAAAAGATAAGGCAAAAACAGTAAAAAATGCACTTAAAATAGCTTTAAACATCTACAAACGATCAGAAAAGGCTATCACACTTTAGTGTGTGGCCTACAACAGTTAAACAAATTATTTAAACAAAAACAACTTTTTAAAAGTGCAGGCAGTCAAATAAGTACAATATGTGAAAAAAACAAGCTTTTAAATCACAATAAATGCTGGAAAATCTGCATTTAGGCGGAAAACAGTTAAGTACAGCAAGAAAGTACAGAAAACTGATACTTAATCACTCCAAAGTCTCTCTCCTAAGCTAGAAGGCTTGTATCAGTTTAAGACTTTCTAGTGCTACCAGTAGGTTAGTTACAGGAAAGATGGGAAACAAGCACAGATGTCTTTTAAACCAGAAAGTTGAAAGAGACGGACAAACTGTCCAAACGGTCAATAAACTACAATTTCTGGGTCAAGAACCTCTCCTCTCATGCTAGACAGGCTACCTAGTGCTTACCACTCCCACTGTTAAGATGGAAGGCTTCCCTCCAACTCAGAAAGGCTTGCGGGGCTCAGAAGCTTACCAACAGTCCTGGATACAGGAACTCTTTCTCTGGACTAGACTAGTTACAGGAAAGGTGGGAAACAAGCACAAGTAAGGCTTTTAAACCAGAACATTGAAAGAGATGGAAAAAAACTGCCCAAACAGCCAATAGCTACAATTTCTGGGCCAGGAACCACTCCTCTTGTGGTAGATAGGCTACCTAATGCTTACCACTCCTACTGATAAGCTAGAAGTCTTCCCTCCACCACAGAAAGGCTTGGGGGGGGCTCAGAAGCTTACAAAAAGTCCTGGAATACAGCAAATCTGTACCTGGACTAGACTAGTTACAGGAAAGGTGGGGAACAAGTACAAATGTAGGCTTTTAAGCCAGCAAGTTGAAAGATATGGAAAACTGCCCAAGCGGCCAAATAAACTACAATTTCTGGACCAAAACTCACTCTTCCCATGGAGGATAGGCTACCCAGTGCTTACCACTCCCACTGATAAGCTAGAAGTCTTTTCTCCAACACAGAAAGGCTTGGGGGCTCAGAAGCTTACTAACAATCCTGGATACAGCAACTCTGTAACCGGACTAGGCTAGTTATAGGAAAGGTGGGAAACAGGCACAAGTGCGGCTTTCAAACCAGAAAGTTGAAAGAGATGGAAAAAAAACTGCTCAAACAGCTAATAGCTACAATTTCTGGGCCAGGGTCCATTCCTCTTGTGATAGATAGGCTACCTGATGCTTACCACTCCCATTGATAAGCTAGAAGGCTTCCCTCCAACGCGGAAAGGCTTGGGGGGGGGCTCAGAAGCTTACAAAGTCCTGGATACAGCAAATCTGTACCTGGACTGGACTAGTAACAGGGGGAAAGGCAGGAAACAAGGGCTTTTAAATCTGAAGGTTGAAAGAGATGGAAAAGCTTCCCAAACGGCCAATAAACTATAATTTCTGGGCCAGAAATCACTCCTCCTGTGGTAGATAGGTTACCTAGTGCTTACCACTCCCACTGATAAGCTAGAAGGCTTTTCTCCAACACAGAAGGGCTTGGGGGGCTCAGAAGCTTACCAACAAATCTGTACCTGGATTACACTAGTTATAGGAAAGGTGGGGACCAAACACAAAACAGGCTTTTAACCAGAAAGTAGAAAGAGATGGAAAAACTGCCCAAATGGCCAATGAACTACAATTTCAAGGCAAAAACCCATTCTTCCCATGGTAGATAGGCTACCTAGTGCTTACCACTCCCACTGGCAAGCTAGAAGGTTTCCCTCCAACACAGAAAGGCTAGGGGGGCTCAGAAGCTTACCAAAAGTCCTGGATACAGCAAGTCTGTATCTGGACTTGACTAGTTACAGGAAAGGTAGGAAACAAGCTTAGAATTTTTTTTTGTTACAGAAGAGCAGCTAAAATAGCAGTAAATACAATTCAAATTGTATTGCAGGCCAGCACACCCAAACGTGTAGCAACACTACTGCAAATACAGTTCAAATAAATGCAATTAAATTAACAAATGACTGAAGAAACAAGTGCAGAAGGCAGTAAATTAGAAGGCTACTAGCAAGCAGTAATAAGTGCAGAGTAAGAGCGACTGAACAGATAGCACGCAGAAGAGCAACTAAGATTATTACAGTAAGAGCAGATGAATAAGATATATATATATATATATATATATATATATATATATATATTTTTTTTTTTTTTTTTTTTTTTGAGGGAAGGAACAGAGCAGGATTAAGAGGCTACAGGGGTTGTCCTTCCCAAATGCTCTCTTTGTACACAGTAGGAGTGCTTGAAATCAAAATATGATCTCACTGCAGTCAGTTGAGTGAGCAAATGAGATGGGCCCAGAAGGAGTATACAAATACAGATCTACAAGAGGGGTGGGCAATTTCAAAACTGTAGAAAGACAGCCACAACTTCAGTTGAGTTAATATTCAGTGAAAAACACAAATAAATAAATTAAATACAATACTATATGCAAAAGAGCAGATAAAAGTGTACTTAAATTCACTTATATGTCCAGCTGATTTCAGGTAGATGTTAGCCGGCCAAAGCTCTGATATTAAGCAGAGATAACTCAAAATGTACCACTTATATAAGGCATGACAGGATGTTAGTGATGAGCTGAAACTACCCCCCACTGCTATCAATGGCTACACAGAAATTCTAAAAAGTTCTCTGTAGAGAAACAGCCACCACTTCAGTTTAGTTAATATTCAGTGAAAAACACAAATAAATAAATTAAATACAATACTATATGCAAAAGAGCAGATAAAAGTGTACTTAAATTCACTTATACATCCAGCTGATTTCAGGTAGATGTTAGCCGGCCAAAGCTCTGATATTAAGTATACCATGCATGGCTCCCTAGGTGCATATGTCTGTAACAATCTAACAGGGACAATGGGGTCAGTCCATGTAATCATGCACTCATACCTTGTGATAAGGTCTGCTACCCTTGATACATGTCACCTGGGCTCTTTGAGCATATATCTACAAGGTGTGGTGATGGAGTTGACACATCTACAAATATCCTGTGTCTAGATGTTATGTTCCCAGGGTTTGACTCTCAGACACTTGCATATACACCAGCTGACATACCAGTCTGTACATGGTATACACATTTGGCAGCATGCCCTGCTGCCCTACTATTGCCATAAACCTTGTTGTGGCAGTCAGCAGGGACATGGGTGGGGGTACATCAGGGTGTACAGCACCCAGACCAAGTCAAGCCATCTCACTGTATCACTTGTTCAGGCAACAGGTACAAAGTACTCACTTATCCATCCATGATACTGTCAATGTAGGGGTCACTACGTGGCCCACTGATGGCAGATATACACAACATGGGGACATCTGACTCCAGTAGCTGTTCTGTAAGCAGCAGTGCCCAACAGGGCACAGTCGCAGGTCCTCTACTGCTTGGAAAACATGTCTCCACAGTACACATGCTAACAATGTTGGCTGCTGCCTGCTACTAGTGAGCACTCATACAGTCACTGTGTTATGTCAGTGTCTTGCATGACAGTATTACAAATACATGCCTGGTGACATAGTAATGGCCATAAACCCAATCGAATATATATGTACTATCCTTTCCATCAGGGATACCTACATCACCGGTTAGTAGCATGGCAGTCATTACATGTGATGTACATATGTAGGGATGACAGGTAGCCACACAGACCCAGCCACACAGCTGTACAACTCATTTGCCATACATCAATATATCTGTACAGTGGTATGGCAGGATTCATATGGCATAGCTGTGGTCACAGTCACCGGTAGGTGACATACCCATACCCTCCATATACTCCTCCCTCAGCATGCCACTATCTAACTACAATGGCCATGTGTCAACCTACTTTCCAAACTGTTTTGACACATTCAAATGACAGTATGGCCCCTGACAGGGTCCTATCACATCATCGGTACGTGCTCACCACTGTTCATCTGCAATGCATGTCAGTGCTACCTGTGCCATTCAGTGTACTCATAGGTGATCTGTGCCATGCATACAGGACATGGTGTGACCTCACTTGATTGTATATGCTGCCTATCTCTAGGAAGCATAGTAGATGGATTAGTCACCCTAAGGACATTAAGCCACTATGTGATGTTAGTAACACATGCTTGTTGGTGACATTCGTGTAGCAGATGTAATGTAGCCTTAACACAGACCCCCCATACTAGTACAGTACAGACAGCACCTCAGTGCACTTCCGCACATGCCATCTGTATGATTGGCTGGGCGGATGTCATCTCAACACTGGAGGTCTGGCTGCATCTCCTGTGGACTTTGGCAATATGTGCTGCTCCTGTGATGAGGAGTAAAGATGTCTCCAACTGTGACCATCATGATAGTGACATGCACATTTCCTACTACTCTGTGACATGATGTATAGTACTGTCACAGTCTGACATGCATGCATGGTCACATTCAGGGTAGCAGCACTTCAATTCACTGCATACAGGACACACTACAGTGCACACATAGTGCATGTTGGCTGCATGCCCAGTGGAAAACTTACCTATGTAGTGGTACACAGTGCAGAGAACAATACTGGATGCACACACCACGCCTCATGTCTGCTAGTACTATCCATGTAGTACACATGATGCTTTTTGATATAAGCAAGCCAAGTTGTGGTCATTCATTTGGGAGGCCACATCATCTACAACCAGTACAATAATGCAAAACCCTACCAATGTGACAGTTACAAAGGTTATCATATGTATGCAGTATGGATATACATACACACAGTGAGTTGGCTGCTGTGGGATTAGAACTCCTACCTATCTGTTGTTACACACTATAGCTCACAGTACTTATCACATGCACCACAGAGTTTATCTAATATAAGACTGTCAGCCAGTGCCCGTAAGGTGGATGACATCAGCAGACCATGTAGAGGAGGGCAGTCAGAGGGCAGCAGCTAGCTACAGGGCCAAAAATTGTATAACTATTGCATGGGGATAACCCATGAGGCCATGTCCATTGTGCTGCAAGGGGATATATTAACACACACACTGAGTTGTCTGTTGTAAGATTAGAACCCCTACCTATCAACTGTTATACACTATAGCGCACAGCACTTATTGCATGTGCCACAGATTACATCTGTTGAACATGTGCTTGCAGGCACTGTACTTGTGATGTGTGCAAAGTAGGCTTGTATTGGACAGCACATATGGCCTGTAGAGTGTTATTGCTTGGTACTGTTATTGTATGTATTGTTCTAGGAGAAGGATACCTGTTAATATCCCTGTTATGTGTGTACAGTCACTAGTATGGCCATGTGTGGCTGGTCACAGTTATATAGGCAAACATGTGGCCAGGGACACTTCTCCCTGTCAAAGGCATGCGTTGGAACCATTATACATTACACCACCTGCTCACCTGTGTCTGTCTACGTGGGTGACATACACAGGCACAGGGGTCTGAGGGTGAGTGGAATATGTAGTGTTGCAGCTTTGGTTTGGTTCCTCTGGGCAACTGCATCAATGTGGGAGTGTGGATAACTACAACTTTTGTAGAGTATGTGGAGGATTCATACATCCCCCACACACACACACACATATATATATATATATATATATATATATATATATATATATATATATATATATATATATATAAAGGTGTATAACAGGGATGTCTCTATAAATGTCGCTGTGTGTGTATGTTATGTATATGTGTTATACAGATACATGTAGAAAGTCTATGCATCATAGTAATATATTTAAATATGTGCGTGTGTTTGTGTGTGTGTGTGTGTGTGTGTGTGTGTGTGTGTGTGTGTGTGTATAGATATATATATATATATATATATATATATATATATATATATATATATATCAGTATTATATGTATTTGAGGTACATACTGCTACATACACTACTCATGTGAGTGGTGGATAGGGACAGACAGAATGTATACATAGCTGTCTGTATGTACAGATGTATTTCCACATAGCAGGTCTTTGTGATGCAGAGGCAACAGAATTGCACTCAAGTTAGCTAAGTATAGGAGCATGCCGAGTGGGACTGTCAGTACTTATAAGGTGACTCCAGACCAGAGCTACCTGTACTCCAGTCCAGGATTTTGCATGCTACAGACACTGGCAACTGCACCTCTTTCCACAGTACAGCAGTTCCCGGAACTTGTCCACTGCATTCCCCAGCTGTCTGTTGTACTTAATATGTGACTGGGGTACATAATGTAACACCACACACAGGGTGACAGTCTGGATACCCCTCACTGTACATATTTTTGCAGACAGTCCAGCATTTTGCTCCATATGTCTGGTCTGTTCCTCATACATTTGTGGTGTTCTGGTATCATATTGTATAATGCAGTCACTGAATAGTAATACCTACAGACACATTTGAGTGATGGACTTTGCATCCTGCAGATATTCTGTTGTGATGCAACCTGCTGTTATACTAGCCACCTTCTAGATTAATCCAAGCATGTGTAATGTCTGTCTGTAGTTATGGACCTTTGTCCCCCATTGTCTCTGACTTTGTCCAGCTTTCTTGCAGTAACAGATTGCAGGGTCTGAAGTTTGTGGGAATACCATCATATGACTTCCTCACATGCAAAAGATGTGTATGCTGCCAGATTCAAACTATCAACACCATCATGCATGCTAACATCCCTAGCCCACTGAGCCATACAGGCTGCCAGACAAAGATGTGTCATTCATCACACAATCAACAGCATACAGACATACATTATAATGCCTACATTATGTGTGACATCCAAAGGGTGCCCATGTTCTATGTCACAGCCCTGAGGTTGGCTGGTCTGCTGATATATCATTGCTGATGCACTGTTTCAGCAATTGTATGGGAACTGTATGGGGGTGGGGGATGAGCAGCCCATGATCTGCTGGAATAGACAGTTGTGCAACTGTCCTGTGACCCCACTGTTTACCATCTCCCTTGACTAATGTAGTGGATATTCCAAACATGCAGTCTAGTGAATATTATGGAGTACATACTATTGGACTGGGTACCTGTTGTCCCATGTGGCTGTTAGATCTCTCCAAGTAGCCCAGTAGCACCTTATATTCCTTTGCATACATGCAGCAGGTCGATACATATGCTACCATATTCTAGTACCCCTTACAAGTGATGTATAGGTGAGTGACTTACCTTGTGAATGCAGCAGTTGACAGGCTTATAGTTTGGGGCTGACTCTGTCTGATGCATGCAGTACACAGTCAATACATGGCAAGGTATAGCTTGTGTGGGCTGGCTGGCATCACTTTTACTATATGTATGTGAATCGGAGTAAGGTGTCAGTCCCTACAGTCCTAAGTTGTTAAGTGCATGTGCAATGCATGGGCATGTCTACATCTACCTATGGGGACATCCTCAGGGGGTTACTCCTCTGAGTCCTCCTGTGACTGTGGCTGTGAGGACCTAGGCACTGGTGTGGGGGCTGAGTGTGCCTTCCCTTTGCTGATCCTGCTGCAGCTGTTTCCACTGGATTATATTGTGTAGCATGGTACATACTGTGAACATCTGTGCACATGTGGCTGGAGAGTACTGCTGGGCTCCACCAGATATATTGAGGCACCGGAACCATGACTTCAGCAGCCCAAACACACACTCTATGATGTTCCAGTTGTGTGCATATGCCTCATTATGGCATTCTTCTGTGGGTGTGTGTGCATTTCTGATGGTTGTCATCATCCACGGTTCCAGTGCATAGCCAGCATTCCCCAGTAAATGGTTGTGCGGGATGTCTCCCCTTGCAAACATCTGGTACAGCTGTGATGCATAATAAAATGCACAAACTACTATAAAACAAACACAATATTGGCTATGGAATAAAGAAAGAATCATTTCCAATGTTAAGCGCTTTTCATTTACTGCATTAGTAAACTTCATCAGACAAAATCAGTATAACAAATTCACAACAGTTAAATAGTTTAAAATTTGGCACCCTTTTTCTACTATAGGAAATTACATCACTGACCTAAATGTTATACTACTTCCCCCATTGCATGCACCATTATTCATGAGTGAATGAATATTCATGTATATTACCAAACATTACAAATCCACCAAGTACAAACAATGTTATACAATTATATAAGTTAAAAATTATTATAAAGTGCCTAAGAGATTAGATTAAATATGTATACATTTATATGCATAAATAAAATATTAATTTCAAACAAAACTTATTGTCATTACCAAAGCAACCTTTATCTACTCAATGCTTTTAATTTTAAAATGCTGTTAATACTGCAAAGATCATTAAGTCCAGGCCATGCGTAAGAATGGAGCATGAGCTGCTATATAAGTTCTGCCTTTTCCAATTGCAGTTCCCAGGGACAACCTCTATCATTACTAAGCACTTGCTGCAATATTGCAAATCTAAAATAATCATCATGTTGTTCATGCACATGTTTAGCTAGCGCATTATTTAGCTGATCTTTCCTTATTGTATAAATGTGCTCATAAATTCTTTCCTTGAGAAACCTGGTGTGTTTTCCTATATAAAATGCTGGGCAGAGTTGACATACTGCCACATATATTACCCCCTTAGAATTACAATTAAATTTGCCCTTAATAGCACATTCTATGCCCTTTATCTGTATGCATTGGCCTTGATGCATGTGTCTACAATAACTGCACATTCCACATCTATTCATAATACCCACTGATTTACTGACCATACAGCTTATCCTGCCATTCTCCAATAGATTTTTAAAATTACTTGCTCTCCTTGCCACCATTTTGAAACCATGACACAATGTTGTTCCAATATTCAAATCCTCATCCATAAGTGCCAAGTTTTTCATCATAATAGCCTTCATTTCATAAAAATGTGTATTAAATGTTGTTATAAACAGTGCAGCATTGTCCAGACGGTGTTCACTTACATCTAAGGGTATAGGGTTATTATTATATGATAAAATAGTTGCAAAATGACCATTTGATCTTTTTGTTTTTATTTCATTGTACAATTCTCTAGGCATATAAGTGGGATAGCCCCTCTTTTTAAACATGTCAGGAAGTCAGTAAAAACAAGCTTAATGTAGCTTATAGAAGGGTGCATATGGCGCTTAATATGTTTCTTGAAAATGGAATAGATATTGGCACTTACAACTATTTAAATATCATTTCTCCTATAATACCCACCATATTTGGGGCGCCAAAGGTGTATACGAATGTGAATAATCCACCATTATGACCGATAGTGGACAGTCGTAATTCTATAACTTATGCATGTGCAAAATATTTGGACAACAGTTTAAAGAGTTGAATAATGAAATGTCCCCAAATTTGTAAAGACTCATGGCATTACCTTGAGTTAATTAAATATACACAGTATTATGATCAGAGTATACTTGTAACAGTGGACATCAAGGACCTATTCTCTGTGAGCCCTCATGAAGACGGTATACAGGCTGTAGAAATCTTTCTAGGTGCCCATGGGATTACACAGTCCAAAATTAACTTGTATACTGAACTCTTGGAAATAGTTCTTAAAAACAATTACATCTATTTTAAGGGCAGATATTTTTTGCAACAGGTGGGTGTAGCCATGGGCTCACCTTGTGGCACAATTTTTGCGAACATAGTTATGGCTGTGTGGGAACAGCAGTACATTTATGGTAATGAATTTTTTCAGCATATTAGCTTATATTTACATTATTTGGATGACATATTCATCCTTTGGAAGGGTAGTCAAGCAGCACTAGATTTATTTTTCTCATATATTAATACAACCACTTCTTATGTGACATTCACACAACAAGTTGACAATAATGAGATTAACTTTTTGGATGTAATTTTCAGTAAGGATAGGGACAATATAAGATTTATAGCAAATATCTACAGAAAACCGACCTACTCATATTCATTCTTGCATTTTTCTAGTGCACACCCGGCAATTAATAAGAAATCAATAGTTAAGGGGCAGCTTGTCTGGGTGGCAAGGATAGTTAGCTTAGATAAGGACTTTGAAATAGAGTGCAATAATTTGATGGACATGTTTAAAAAGAGGGGCTATCCCACTTATATGCCTAGAGAATTGTACAATGAAATAAAAACAAAAAGATCAAATGGTCATTTTGCAACTATTTTATCATATAATAATAACCCTATACCCTTAGATGTAAGTGAACACCGTCTGGACAATGCTGCACTGTTTATAACAACATTTAATACACATTTTTATGAAATGAAGGCTATTATGATGAAAAACTTGGCACTTATGGATGAGGATTTGAATATTGGAACAACATTGTGTCATGGTTTCAAAATGGTGGCAAGGAGAGCAAGTAATTTTAAAAATCTATTGGAGAATGGCAGGATAAGCTGTATGGTCAGTAAATCAGTGGGTATTATGAATAGATGTGGAATGTGCAGTTATTGTAGACACATGCATCAAGGCCAATGCATACAGATAAAGGGCATAGAATGTGCTATTAAGGGCAAATTTAATTGTAATTCTAAGGGGTAATATATGTGGCAGTATGTCAACTCTGCCCAGCATTTTATATAGGAAAACACACCAGGTTTCTCAAGGAAAGAATTTATGAGCACATTTATACAATAAGGAAAGATCAGCTAAATAATGCGCTAGCTAAACATGTGCATGAACAACATGATGATTATTTTAGATTTGCAATATTGCAGCAAGTGCTTAGTAATGATAGAGGTTGTCCCTGGTAACTGCAATTGGAAAAGGCAGAACTTATATAGCAGCTCATGCTCCATTCTTACGCATGGCCTGGACTTAATGATCGTTGTTGTATTAACAGCATTTTAAAACTAAAAGCATTGAGTAGATAAAGGTTGCTTTGGTAATGACAATAAGTTTTGTTTGAAATTAATATTTTATTTATGCATATAAATGTATATATATTTAATCTAATATCTTAGGCACTTTATAATAATTTTTAACTTATATAGTTGTATAACATTGTTTGTACTTGGTGGATTTGTAATGTTTGGTAATATACATGAATATTCATTTACTCATGAATAATGGTACATGGAATGGGGGAAGTACCATAACATTTAGCTTTGTGATGTTATTTCTTGTAGTAGAAAAAGGGTGCCAAATTTTAAACTATTTAACTGTTATGAATTTTTTATACTGATTTTGTCTGATGAAGTTTACTAATGCAGTAAATGAAAAGCGCTTAACATTAGAAATGATTCTTTCTTTATTCCATAGCTAGTATTGCTTCTGTTTTACAGCTGCGATGCATGCCAGATATGGGAATCATGATAACTGCCAGGGCTACCAGCACACATATTCATGATAATGCCCTGGGCATTGCACATGACCTGGCAATTGATGGAGTGATACCCCTTGCAGTTGATGCCGATTCTACCCTCCTCACTAGGCGGTGCCTTGATCTGTACATGAGTGCAGTCTATGGCACCCAGTACCTCAGTGTAGTGCGTTACATGGTAGACGTGTTGCATATTGCTGGCCCTCAGCTCAGGAATGAGAGGAAAATAAATGTGCTCACTGGCATGTGGTAGCATGGCATCCAGGAACTGGTGGAGTACCCTGGATGACCCCATCATGTCCCCATTTGGTCTTTGGAAAGTTCCTGTGGTTAGTATCCTTAGAGCTACACATGCCTTTGTGTCCACTGGGATGGGTTCCCTTCTGTTGGCTCTGGGTCTAAGTCGAGGGCAGCAGAGCTCTGTGAGTTGTTGTACTGTGTTCCTGTCCACCCTGTAGCATTCTAAAATCTCCAGCTCATGTAGCTCCTGGAAGGTTACACTGGGCCTGAACACTCTTCTCCTTCTCTGTCTAGGTCTACTGTCAACAGCAGCAGCAGAACTGACCTCAGCATCTAGCACATACAGATGTAGCAGACCTGCCGCAACCCCTAGCGTTCCATCAGTTAAAATTTCCAAGTCTGTACTCCACTGGTGCAGAGTTTGGGAGAGAAATCAAATTGTAGGGTGTATGCAACCTTTATTGGGTTTTGCTGTAGGTGCAGGCTGTGTGATTGGCTACCTATGATGCATTCCAACTGCCAAGTACATCATTAAGAACATTTAATGGCTATAGTTTAAGTGAATCAGTAATTAATATATCATTGGCTTTTGGATACACTCAGCTGTGTGGCACACTGTGCAAACACACAGAAACAAGCACCTCAATGGTAAACAAAGCTCGGCAGTCATTGTACAACCCCCTGAAAGGGCATGCTCAGCATGACAGCTTCCATGCAAACATGCTGAAACATGCTCCCCAATAGTAAACAAAGCCTAGCATCCAGTGTACACACCCCCTGCTGAGCACTGCATAGCACCACGCAAACAGGTACAGCTGATCTCCAATGAGCTTACAAGTCCTCAGACACACGCCCCCATTGATGTCAGCTACCTCTTCTGTGGATACCAACACAGTTCTGTGCCTAAAAGGAAGTATATGTAGACAGGTATACCCATTTTTGCTATTCAGTAACCCCAACTCATTTGCATAGGGTTCCATGCACACAACCTGGAAACTACATGGTTCTAGGCCCTACCTTATTAGCAACAGCACCATTCCACCATTGTAGATACTCCACACAGGGTCCCATACTACATTTCTGCCACATACTATGAAAATAGATTTTTCCACTATTTTTTTCATAACTTTATGTTTGCGCACTGCAGCACACTGTGCAAACATAACCAAATAATTAAAAAAAATAATAAAATTATTTAACTTATTTTCCTTATGTTTCCGGACACATGGTGGATAGCTTTGCACATAGCTCTGTCTGCTATGCTATTTCTGTCCCTCTAACTACACTTTTACAGTTCCTGTTGTCTGTTTAAAATCCTGTACACATAATTTTTCTGTGTACACTATGGACACCAAAACGGGGTCTGCAGGACTGTCTCTCTGCTTGATGGATTGCTCTACCTCCCTCATTAGCATGAAATTCACCTCCTTATGGGGTGATTTGCATGCCATGGATTTTCCGTGTTGAAGCATGCATGCAAGCTGTCCAGCTCTGTTTACTGGATCACAAACCTATTACTTTCATGTAAGCAGTGCGCCACGATGCCTATATGGTAAATAAGACCATGTAGGCTTTATTAAATTCTCCCTTGACTTTTAACTTAAATCGCTTTCAGCTAACTAATGCAATCAAGCCTTCATCAGGCCTGTGACAAGAATTAAAATCACATACATAGGTAGATAAGTAAAAAGAGTTAACTAGTCTGATACAAGAAAAAAGACATAGCTATCTAACAATAAACATTATTTAATTAGAACACTATGAATATAAATATATATCTGTCTAATCATACCTAATATGTATTGGTGTGTATAAAAATAAGTTATTTATAGCTCAGAAAAAAATATTATTTAGAAAAAAATTATTTGCAGCTCAGAAAAAAATATCAAAAAAGTCAGTGGTTTGCAAAAAAGGGAAAAAAACTGTTATGTCAGTTTTGTGTTTACAGCCCCAAAAACATATTTATTCAATGAAAACTAGTAAAAAAAAGCACCCACAATAGTGGATGAAGTAAACTATTAATGTATAAAAGTGTGCAGGTGTGTGCATGAATGTGCATGGGCATGCACCAATATGCTAAATGGAGGAATTATACCAAGACTTCATTGTAATACTGCATGATAATAGTGTCATGAAAAAAATGTGTGTTTTGAGTTTACTGCTTAAATCGCTGGTGTGATGTAACAGTGTACTAAATCTAATTAAAGCAGAATTGAGGTTAAAGTAACTTAACATATATACATTTATACACATACTACACATAATTCTTTATTTTTAGTAAATACATTTTTTTATTTTTTGTGCATAAAAAGTTTCCTCAAAAATTCTCTAAAACAACCTTAAACCACTGACAGCACTTGAAGAAAAAGTGCTTAACAGAGGACTTACAATCATACCACCGGGAAGGAGCAATGAGACACAAACCATCACTGATTTAAAAATGTATGTGAAGAAGTTGAATTTGAAACGTGTTATTTACAAGAAAAGTTACAAGGGGAAAATAAACCCATTGAGGAAAAAATTAAAAGACCCAGTAGTTTCCCCCCCACACTGTATCCCACACTAGCAGCCTTTGAGACAAAATGCAAGCTCAACACAAGAAAGGCTCTCAAAAAACACCAAAAACATAAGTTTTATAATATTTTAAAAGGATGAGATATTAGCACGTAAGAATTTGAGCAATGATAGAACTAGATGTGTTATGAAGGCTGACAAGGGTGGAAACATATTGGTTACAGATACTGTCAGTTATATAATGAAAATAGAGAACATGCTGAACACACGGGTTTTATTCTAAACATTCCTTTGAGGAAGTTAAAACTGCATATATAGAATGGAAAGATGAGCTAACCACAATGCTTAATGAAGAACTTAGTAAAATGTTTTTTGAGTATTTGAACACTCCTCACACTGTTACCTTGCTTTTTTGGGATTCCCAAACCCCATAGGATTAGAGAAGATCCACCTTACAGACCTGTTATTGCAAGTGGAGGATCCATATCAGACACCACTGCCATATACTTAGATTTTATTCTACAGCCTCTTGCTGAAAAGAACTCATCTTTTATTTTAGATTCACTTGAATTTTTAAGAAAAATAAAAGAAGTGCATGTGAATGAACAAAGTATATTGGTAACTATTGATGTTAAAGCCCTATGCACTGTGTTACCACACATGTACTGTATTGAAGCTGCTACAGAGGCTTATAGCAGAAATAAGAATGCTACACAAGGGCAAACTGAATGCTTGGGAAAGCTATTAAACTTGATGTTGACTTACAATGTTTTTCAGTTTTAATGGCCAGGCTTACAAACAAATGAGGGGGATAGCCATGGATGTGGCTATGGCCCCTAGCCTGGCCAATGTAGCCTAGGTGAGTGGGAGGAGGGATTTGTACTGCAAAGTAAATATCAGAGATTTATGACCAGCTATCTTCACTTTGTTGATGTATTCATAGTCTGGTAAGGTGAGAAATCTAAACTCACTGAGTTTATCCATTACATCAGTAAATCCACCTCCTTCCTGAAATTTACCACTTCCATCAGCTTAGAGTCAGTGCAGTTCTTTGATATGACTGTCAGTACTGATAAAGACAGAGGATAATTTATTAGTAACTTATACAAGAGACCAAGATTGAACTATCTACTTCACAGATACAGTATGCATCCAGTAAAAACTAAGCACAGTGTAATGAAGTCACAAGGGTACACATTAGAATGCATTACCACATATTTTGCCCCTTTTCTCAAAAATATGAATGATCTTGAAAATACTTGCCACTCTTTAAACAAAAACTTAAAAAAATCTCCAAATGCACTGGTTATGCCCTTGTAGTAACCCTGACTAACCACCCTCTTCACCTCTGTTTCTTCCTATTCCAACCAAACTTCCAAACATTTTAATGCTTAGTCGTGTAAGTAAGATTGACACTCTTTAAACTAATTAACTTACTGCCAAAATCTTTACACCTGATGTAAATACTTGCACATGATTCTTAGTGTGTTACATTTGTTTTTGCTTTCCTAAGTGTAAATATTTTTACTGTTGCTTTTCTCAAGTGTTAATATCTTTAGTATGTAATAATTACTTGTTGCATGTTTCTCTTTTTTTATTAATCCTTTATTTACCACGTAACAATATTTCATACTTTCTATATCTGTTTGGAGCTTTTCTCCCCGGGCCTCTACTGAAAATGGAAATATATCCAGCTAGACTAGCCCGGTTAACAAATGTAAAATAAAATAAAAAAATAATTTCTTAACCAGAGGATATGAATCATACATGTTACATATGATTCTGGATCCCATTAGAGATTCTAAAATTAGCAATGACCCTATATGGAATAGGCCTTTTGGTAAAATTATGTAATGTGGCCACCATAACCCAAAAGAAGAGAAAAGTAAGGACAGTTGCATTCTAACTTACACCTGTGATTTCAATACAATTAAAGCCATTATTATGGAGAACTGGGCCATCCTCACTGACAGTCAGCAGTTTGCAAGGGTTTTAGGAGCACACCCTACTTTTGTATATAAAACGAGCAGAAGTATATGTAGCTATGTGAAAAAGAAAAAGCAAATAAAAAACAACAGGATGACATGAAAACTAAAATCTATGAGCCACCTAACTGCACTTTCTGTGAGTGAGTATTTGATATGGTGTGACTCATTTGAGTGCCCCTATCTTAAAAAGATGGTAAAAACTTCAATGGGTGGTAACTGTAATATTGAAAAAGTTGCATATAGGGCCATGTGTAATGACTGCCCTGCATTTTATGTGCGTACGACTATGAATAAACTGAAAAGAAGGATCTCAGGTCATCTTTCTGACATCAGACATAAATGCCAAAAGAACACCTTAGCCAAACACTTATTAGAACACCCCAGACATTCTGGTTTAAAATTTATTATTCTGGACTGTGTGGAAATTGATGAGCTTAAAGGTGACATCAATGGTGTTTGGGAGAAAAAAGAATTATGCTGTCAGTTGAAATTAAATGCATTCAGAAAACCATGACTTTACTTTTGCTCTATTAACAGGGTGCTGAATTTACATAAGTTGCCACATAATCTGTAAAGGTTTTTAGGGTATTTTTGCAGAAATATTTTATGTACTAAAAATAAAAAATATGTGTAACATGTGTATAAATGTATATATGTTTCATTACTTTAACCTCAATTCAGCTTTGATTAGATTTAGTACACTCTTACATCATACCAGAGATTTAAATGGTAAATTCAAAACACACATTTTCTCATGCCACTGTTACCATGAAGTATTGGTATAATTCCCCCATTTAGCATACTGATGCACACTCATGCATACCCATGCACACACCTGCACACTTTTATACATTACTAGTTTATGTCATCCATTATTTGTGTGTGTTTTTTTCTACTGGTTTTAATTGAATAAACATGTTTTTAGGGCTGTAAACATGAAAACTGTCATGACAATTTTTTTAACTGCAAACCACTGACATTTTCTGAGCTGTAAATATTTTTTCTGAAATATTTTTTTCTAAATAATATTTTTTCTGAGCTATAATAACTTATTTTTGTACACACTAATGCATATTAGATATGATTAAACAGATATATATTTATATTTATAGTGTTCTAGTTAGATAATGTTTATGGTTAGATAGCTGCGTCTTTTTTCTTGTATCAATCTAGTGAACTCTTATTACTTATCTGCCTACGTATATGATTTTAGTTCTTGTCAAAGACCTGATGAAGGCTTTATTGCATTAGCTAGATAAAATCAATTTTAGTTAAAAGTCATCCCCGGATTCAATAAAATCCATGTAGGCTCTGTATAGAGCCTACACAGAATGTACCCATGTACACAGCCACAGTTCCCTCTCAGCAGCGCTCGGGAGGACATAGTAACATGGATATTGAATCCATGTAGGCAGTAGTGTAGAGGCTGCCCTGTGGTTGTGGATTGTCTAGGGAATTCCTGGACAGATGTTATGTACAGGGTAAGAATCCATGTAATGTACCCTGCCAGTGTAGAAATATGTGTAAACTTTAATAGATATATATATATATATATATATATATATATATATATATATATATTAATTTTATATTTTTTATGCCCATTTGCATAGCACATAGCAGTGCCAAGTTGCACTTACACATGCACAGCTGACAACTGCCTGACATCTAAAAATAGAAATCAGATGTAATTAATTCTGTGTTTTTGTCTACACGTTTTTATTTTATTGTTTTGAATGGCCATTTATGTTGCGTGGAGCGGTGCTTAGCAATGCTACCAGGTAGCTTAGTAGTATATGTGAAGGTATAATGGCTTTCTCACTATCCAAGTAGCTAAATAGGTCGAGTTACAGCCTAAAGTGTAGTAGGTCCTGGGTTTGAGTCCCCAACAGTCATACTTTTTTACATTTATTGCTGTGGAAATGTAGGAGGTGACCTAAAGGTTGGTTTAATTCAAAAACAAAATTGTTACATTTGGAAAAGGTGTGCAATGCTAAGCACTGCTTAAATATGGTCAATGGCTATTCCTGTTTGCCTGTTGCTAAGCTCTGCTGAAACACGGTTTTGCAAGTTTATGCGATGCTCAGCTCCACTAAGCTGGTTTGTACGATGCTAAGCAATGCAGTGCTTTTTTGAATGCTACACTGTGACATGTAAGAGTGGGAAAAAAGCCTATATTAAGGCCAATAGGCAAGAATTCTGCAGCATTTGTTGAAGTCTTAGTAACCTGTCAATATGCCTGGCAGTGTGGATGAGCGAGTTAGCTTTTGGGTGGAGAGGTGGGGTGTGCAAGAGTCCAGAATGTTTGTTGGACTCCTGGTCAAGAACTACAAACCCTAGCTATTGCAGGGCAGTAACCACTGCTCAGAATGTAAAGCTGAAGCCTGGGATCAGTTGGCCAGGGATCTTACCAGTGCTACTGGTATCCCCCACACTGGTGAGCAGTGTCATCACCACTATGATGACCTGAAGCAAAAGAAGAGGGGAACCTTAGACACCTGGGTCCAATAGGCTAGGGCTGGCCATGCCCAACAGATATGTAAGTATGTTTGTGACTACTTTACTGAAATACAAGCTGAATCTGTGCAAAACTGGTATGCATAATGGTTTGCTTCTCTTCCAACAGCTGCAGCTGAACAGACTCGCAATGTCCAGTCTCACACAGGGTGCCTGGCCAGGATGCACCACAAGTGTGGTAAGTATGGATATTTTCAGATAACTGTAGTGCAATAAACAATATCAGAAACAATAAGCAATAAGGTTTAAAACAGGATTGTGGTTTGACAAGCAATGTGTACAAATAACTGCAGTAGGGATGCATTCATTGCATGTGTGTTGTAATGTCACTGCAGTCAACTGTAAAAATGAAATTAATAAAAAATGCAAAAGTAATTGCCTGATGAATGTATTGCACAACCCACAGTATGGTTCAGGGCTGTCTTCAGGCCACTTTCAGTCAAATAATGCTCTCTCCCTCCTGCTCCAGGAGCAAAGTATATAGGTAAGGTAGCCTACATGCTGGGCAGATATCAGGTGCATAATTCACAAGTTCTATGGAGCAGTAACAATAAAGTGCAACTCAGGATTGTGGTTTGATGAGTAATGTGTACAAATAACTGCAGTAGGGCTGTATTCGTTGCATGTGTGTTCTGATGTCACTGCAGTCAACTGTTAAAATGAAATTAATAAAGAATGCAAAAGTAATTGCCTGATAAATGTATTGCACAGCTCACAGTATGGTTCAGGGCTGTCTTCAGGCCACTTACAGTCAAATAATGCTCTCTATTCCTCCTACTCCAGGAACAAAGTATATGTGTAAGGTAGCCTATGTTCTGGGCAGATATGTGCATAATTCACAGATTCTTAGGAGTAATAACAATAAAGTGTAACCCAAGATTGTGGTTTGATAAGTAATGTGTACAAATAACTGCAGTAGGGCTATATTCATTGCACGTGTGTTCTAATGTCACTGCAGTCAACTGTAAAATGAAATCAATAAAGAATGCAAAAGTAATTGTCTGATAAATGTATTGCACAACCCACAGTAAAGTTCAGGGCCACAACCCACAGTAAGGTTCAGGGTTTTCTTCAGGCCACTTTCAGTCAAATAATGCTCTCTTTTCCTCCCACTTCAGGAACAAAGTATATGGGTAAGGTAGCCCACATTCTTGGCAGATATCATGTGTATAATTCACAGATTCTAAGGAGCAATAACAATAAATTGGAAAGCATGATTGGGTTTCATAAGTAATATGTTCAAATAACTGCAGTAGGGCTGTATTCAGTGCATGTGTATTCTAATGTCACTGCAGTCAACTGTTACATTAAGTGGACATGCCCCCTGGAGTCACAGCTTTTGGGTTCTACTCCAATGTCAGCCAACTAAGACATGAGTGGCTTTCTAATCTATTTAATGTACACAAACATACGTCTCAACTGTCATGATTTTTCATAATGTAATGATAACTGCCTAATCAGTCTGGTCCTTGATTAGCAGATAAATGATTACCTGGAATGCAATGTATTTGCAAAGCCATTTATAGAACACCTTGGTAGTAATGTATGAGCACAGTATGCGAAACAGTTCTGTGTAGTTGTGTACCTGCATTTGTTAGTGCTTGGCCCATACTGTTCCATACTAACAGAGAGGTATGTACATGCAGCATCATCTAGAAAAGAATTGGAGTCACTGTACTCACAACTGACATTGCACACCTGTAAAAGCATGTATTAGTAGTCTGTGTAGTAATATCATCTGCAAATTCACTAATGGTATGTTTATCTCTCTCTCCCCACCCCTTAACGTCTTTAATTTATTATTTATTATTATGATTTAATATTAATATATTCTGTTAAACTAACTGTTATGTTGGCCTTATGGGTTATTTCATACTCTTGCTGTTAACATACTGTTATGTTATTTATTGTTGTGTTACACATAATATACCTTAATATGTATTTGGATTGATCAATATTATGTTCCATTATGTTAATACTAACATTAGTTTGGTTATTAAGTAACCTTAACTTATCTATATATCTAATTTACTACAGCATGACAAGGCAGGCCAGTTGCAGGTGATCCACCAACCTTGCCTACTCCGGCTATGGCACCGGGGCCCAGCACGTCTGGAAAGCAGCCTGTTGGTGCCCTCTCTGCTGCCTCTGCACTACCTGTGGTGTCGGGTAGTTCTGCCCCACAGGCCAGGGCTGGACCCCCCTCTGGGAGCGGTGGTTGAGGGGGTGGTATTGTCACCCATGATGAACTACCAGGATTGGTGCACAGGATGTTCTTCCAAACTTTTGGATGTCACCTGTGCTGGATGGAGGGCATGCTCACCACCTAGGTGGGGCAGCCTCACCCCAGATCCCAGCCTCCACCACTGCCACCATGGGGCAGTGAAGGAGCAGTGCTGACAGTCCCATGGGTGGGGACTTGCATCACACTGCTAACTTGTGTAGGTACCTGAGACTGGGATTCGACAACACCCTTCCCATCCAAGGTGTTCACACCCCTCTTGTGTCACACACCAACCCTTTCTGCTGTCTTGTCTGTTTTATCTCTCTGCAAAAGCTTCCACACCTTCCCAACTTACCTCCCCTACACATACCTATGTCCCTTCTCCAACATTCCACTCTCACCTGAAAAAAATGGGCACCTGTCCACAAAAAAATCGTCCCATACATAGCTTTCCATTTTGCACACATGTCCACTAGACATATGTAATTTGGTCCATTTATCTTGACAATGCAGTTATGCTGTCCTCACCCCTCTCTCTGTGGGTGACAATCCAAATTCATCTACAAATTCTGTCAAAAGTGCACAGTTGTTGCTGTATAAGAAATGGATAGCTATGGTTCTTTCCTACACCCTTTCTGCACATACCTATCTGCCTTTCACTATGTTTTCCCCCACTTGCACCCCATTTCACCACTGCCTATCTCTCCATTTTTCTTTTCTTTAAAGATTTTTTGTGTCTTGCAGTCTCACTAAGCTCAGCTAAATTGAGCTATATTGATACATGTGTTTTAAATGATAATAAACATGTATAAAATAAATACCTGTCTCCTATTTGAAGCCCAAGACCATTGCACCTGCAGACCAATGCATTAACCTGTCATGCCATACAGCTGTTAATTAAAAGAGGTGTTGTAAGGACAAAACCAAAATAAATCCACTGGCGTCCAGGCTACAAAACAAAGACAAAAATAATCCCAATGAAGCCAGTCAGTAAAGCAATTCATACATTTGACCTTAGGCATATGAGGCAAACACCTTAACCACTGTGCCATATGACTTTTTGGCTTTTACTGACTGGCTTTGTTAGAGGTGTTGTAAGGAAAATATAGCAACTGAAAGTTGCCATTATTAATCATGTGTAAGCAGAGCTGCACATTGTGCAAACTTGCTGAAAGAGTAACGGCATAACTGGGAGTGTAATGGTACAGCACTATACCACTAGAAAGCCATACACATAATAATGGATGTAACTGAGGTCTCTAATAGCAGGTAAATGTGCACATTTATCAGCAACATGTAGAAATACACTTTCAAAACATTAATGGCAAAATACATGTTCAACTGGGACTCTGGTGGAGAAATCCATTACTTTAAAGATAGGCACATAATAATGGATGTAATGGAGGTATGTCACAGCCTGTATATGTGCACTTATATGTTCACAAATACATATGCTTTAGCAGTGACTCGGTAGCTCAATCTGTTAAATGCTTTCCAAACAGTAGTTTTTGCCACACATGGTCCTGGGTTCAAATCCTGTGGTGTGTAGCATTTACAGTAAATTACATTATTGTGAAGCCATCAATGAATGACTGAGTCATGCACTCTTTATCCACACAATGCATGTCAAATGCCATGTCTGCCTTTCAGTGATGGAAGTCAAAGGCCTGCAGATAGGAACACACTTGACATATCCCTATAGCAACACTAAAAAGTGCATAAAGTGTCAGGTCATGCATGAATATGCATTCACAGAAGATTTTAACTTAGGTAATGCAAATTAAGCCCACTAATATCAGAGTGCAGCAAACAATCATTTCACAATGATATTACAGATTAGCACAGCTGCACAACTAACATACACACATGGAGGTCCTAGTAACAAGGAATGCCAACACACACGTTCCAAATGACTACCATGCACCACTGTCTCATCGGTCAATCACCTGAGGCAAAACACAAAATCAAACCTATTATTCATAAGTGATTACATCATGAAACACATTGATGTCCCTGTCACCAGGCTACATATGGGAAAGGTCAGTTAGCTGTCTGTGGGTTGACAAAATACGCCATACCACACATTGCCACAAGTCAAGGAATATCAGATAACATAATGATGACATCATAGCTCCTGCAGGTGTGTATGACTAGAGACATACATCACCAGACTCTATGCAGACACATGACTGAGATCAGACACTCTGTGTCTCTTGCAGGTATTCCCATAGCTTTCAGCTACATTTGACTCTCACCTACGATGATGGGTCAATACACACGGAAACTGATGGACATCAATAATTGCCTTAGCATGTCATGTCATTGTAAGGGGATCCACTACATGCCTACCTAGGATGACTTGCTTAACAGACGTCAATGCTTTGCCAGAGATTGCCTTCATCTCTCACCCCTGGGATGTTGAGTACTGGCCAAGGCTGCTGACACCCCCACAGTGCATCTTATACATACTGTCTGGAGGGAAAACCTTCCAATGAGAATGCCATCTTCACACATCACAGTTATGCTGCTACACGCTGGGAATGGCAACACTAAACCCCAGTCTGTGGAAGATGTCCCCACCTTGAAATATGTAGACATTTGTGCAGTCACAGACATCTGGTTCAAGGCTGTGGACAGCACCACAGCCATACCAGACTACATGTCCTTCCACATGATCAGACCTCAAACTGACAGTGTGCAAGGTAATGCAGGTGGTGTATACTTATTCATTAAGGATAGATACACATCCAGATTTGGTGAAACACTGTGATTTTCCGGAGACACTGCAGGTGCTATTCACTGATGGAAGGGCACCTAATCAACCCATTACCAGCTACAGGAGCAACTCCATGAATTCAGACACCCATTGTGCTTATTTGAATGTACTTGTGTCTATCAAGATATGTCAGTACACCATGGTTTGGGGTGACATTAACTAGCCACCAACTGTGTTGGTTAGTCATGCTGAAGCTCACTTGCCCAAAGGTTAGTCCATGTCCTTAACTACAATGCCCTGAACCAGTGGCATGACACCCCCACAAGGGAGGCCAGTGTTGTGCATCATGTGTTTACCAATATGGGTGACCACTGCAGCCCCCCACTGTGAGGTCCTCCCTAGTGAGATCTGACCACAGATCAGTCTCATTAAAACTAAATATCAGACCTAACCCTCCCTTGCAGAAAATACAGAAATATACTTCAACAAAGCAATTTATTACCTCCTATGGGATGGCTTACATAGCTTGACTGCACCTCCCCCCTCAGGTGGGACAGGCAAGTATGCAGAGCTCTACACCCATGCTTTATGTAAGCAGCAGTACAACCGCATAGACTTGGCTGTACCTGGCAGAGGAAAATGAGCTTCTCATGGTGCAGCAAACCTACCTGATGGACAACTGCCATTAGCAGGCTGTGCAATAAGAAGTGGACATTGCTGTGTAACTGTTGGGGTGACATTGACCCCCTAAAATTGAGGCACAACCTCCTCAGCTAAAACAGGCACATAGTGTTGTTGTGATATTGTGTAGAAATGGTATGCAACAAAATTATCCTCCCCCACAAACCAGAACTACAAAGCACAGTGTAGTTACAAGTGTAACCTCAGAGAAAAGGCCCAGATTCTCGGTGAATGCATAATGATAGCACATATAATGGGTCTATACTCATAGCTAACCTGTTGTCCCACAGGTTCTGTGTCAACTTCACTCCCATGTCCCCATCACATGTGCCACTTGACATTCCCACAATCTGTCCCATACCTACTATAGCTACGGAGCAAGTCGTAACTGGCCTCTCAATGGGGAATACACAGCATGTATTGGACATGCTAACATCCCAAGCTACATCCTACATGGGATCTAACAAGGATTGCTAACACCATTGGGAACTCCTTGCAGTCATACTGTAATCACTGGCTGCATCCCAGCTGACTGGACAACAGTAAATGTTATTCCCTTGCACAGAGGTGGTGCATCCACTGATCACTGGAACTATATACCTATTTGCCTGAGTAGCCATATCTGTACACCCGTGGGGCAAATCATCCTGGAGCTGATCAGCAAACATATATGTAATCTACAAACAATTGACTCTACACAGTTTGGATTTCTGACAGGAAGATCATGGCTGTTAAGCCTAGTGGACATACTGAAGGCAGTCACCATGGATGTGGGTGAGGGGACATCAGGGCATACAACCCTCTGGACTTAGCTAAGCCATGTGACTGTATCCCTCACTCAGGCATCATTGACAAAAGCATCCACTTAGGCATCCATGGTAACATCATTACAGGAATCACTAAGTGGCTCACTGATGGAACACATGCTCAAAAATACATACTCAAAAATAGGCAAATCTGCCTCCAATAGCTGATCTGTAAGCAGCAGTGTTCAACAAGGCTCAGTCCTGGGTCCTCTACTTCTTGGAATCCATTTAACCACAATACAAGGGAAAACTAAATGTCTGTGGCTGAAAACATTGGCTGATGCCTGCAAACTGTGAGTGGACATAGAATCTGTGAGTTAGGTCAATATCTTACAAGAGGGTATTGATAAACAAATCCCTGTTGACATACTAATGGCCATAAACTCCCTGCACATATCTATGTGGTATCATTTCCATTGGTAACACCAATGTTCCTGGTAAGTAGCAATTCAGTAGCAACATGTAATGTACGTACTCAGGGATAATAGACCTGAGCACATGGGCCTGGCCACACAGGTTTACGCTTAATGTACCTGAGATCACTATGTCTCCCCAGTGGTAAAATGGGAATCATATGTCATAACTGTGGGCACAGTCACCCAAAACTGACATACTCATAACCTCCATGTACTCTTCCCTCAGCATGCCAATATTTGAGTGCAACAGCCTTTTGGTAATGTACCTTTACAAGCACTACTGGCAACTGTACACAACGCAACGGTCCCTCACAAGGGAACTTCATATCTTCAGTATCTGCTAAATGGGGATCATCAGAAATCATTGTCATTATAACCTGTGGCATATAGACTACTGAGAGGTGATCTCTGCCTTGCATACAGGGCAATATGTGACCCTGCTTGATTGGAAATGCTGCATATCTGTAGGTGGCATGGTACATGGATTACTCACTGTAAGAATATTAACTCATTGCATCCAAGTGACGTCTCCAGGTGCATCTGCAGTTAACTTCTACTGATGCCTCTAGGCGTTAAATATTGTTTGTCCATATTTGCATCAATAGTTCCAAAACCATGCTATGTACATGGTTTTAAAACATTTTATCTTAAAGCTTACACAATGACAAAATCAACTACATTACTATTTGACCTCTGTCTAGTGCAGGTAAATAGATATTCCTCAGGATTTAATAAAATCCATGTAGGCATTCAATAGAGCCTACATGGAATCCATCTACATGGTCACAATTCCCCCTCAGCAGTGCACCATGCATATCAATGGTAACACACTGCCAAGGAAAGAGCATAGGAATAGAGATATTGAATCTGTGTAGGGAAAGGTTTAGAGGCTACTCATGGTTGTGGATGCCTGGTCAGATGTTATAAACAGGGTGAGGATCCCTTTAAAGATCCCCATTGAAATTCCCTGTTGAAATGTTGTGAAATGTTTCAAATGTGGAATATTTTATTTTCATGGATTTTTTTAATTGTTGTATGTTTGTGCAGTGCAGAGTGCGGCAATGCTAAGCTACACTTACATATAGACAGCCAACGCCTGTTACACATCTAAAAATAGTAGCCAGATTAATTATTTAGTTCTATGTCTGTTTAAGCTTGTTTGCATGGTGCAGCACAATGCTAAGCAATGCTAATGGGTAGCCTAGTAGTATATGTGAAGGTAGACTAGTTTTCATAATACCCAAGTAGTTAAGTGGGTAGAGTTACAGCCTAATATGTAGTAGGTCCTAGGTTCATGTCCGTAGGACTCATAACATGCTTGTAATGTACTTTTTAGTTTAATTTAAACACAAAATTGTTATATTTGTCAGTGTGGCATAGTGCTAAGCACTGCTTAAACATGCTAATGGCCACTACTGGTTGCATGGTGCTAAGCATGGCTAAAACCATGGTTGTGTGAGTTTATGCACTTCTCATCTCTACTTACCTGGTTTGTGCAATGCTAAGAAATGTGAGACTTTTTTGAATGTTGCTCAATGACATGTAAGGCAGGAAAACAGCTTATATTAAGGCCAATAGGTGGGTATTCTGCACCATTCATTGGAGTCTTATCATTTGTTGATATGACAGGTGGTGCTGGTGAAGGTGCACGCTTTCAGGCACAGAGATGTGGTGTTCAGAAGTCCAGGATCTTTGTTGGGATCCTGGTAAAGAATCATAAACCCAGGCTGATGCAGGGTGGTTTCCAGGGCTCAGAATGTAAAGTGGAGGCCTGGGACCAGTTTGCCAGGGAACTCACCAGTGCTACTGGTATCAACCCACAGGTGAGCAGTGTTGCCACCATTATAACAATCTGAAGAGGAGAAAGAGGGGAACCTTTGACACCTGGATCCAAGAGGCAAGAGCTGGGCATGCCCCACAAATATGTAAGTATGTTTTCCACTGTTTTACCAAAATGCAAGCTGAATGTCTGCAAAACTGGTATGCATAATGATGTGCTTCTCTCCCAACAGCTGCAGCTGAGAGGGCTTGCAATGTTGAGTCCCATGCTAGGCGCCTGGCCAGGTTGCGCCATGAGTGTGGTAAGTATGGATTTATTATGCTAACTGTAGTGCAATAAGCATGAAAGAGTAAAGCATTTACTGCAATAAAGTATACACAATAAAACTGTAGTGCCATAAATGAGCAAGTAGAACTGTAGTGCAATAAATGGGCAATTAGAGCTGTAGTGCAATAAATGAACAATAACACCTGTATTGCAATAAACAACACCAATAACAGTAAGCAAAATGGTGTACAACAGGATTGTATTGTCATTACCATTGCAGTAGAGCTGTATGCATTGCTTGTCTATGGTAAGATTGTTGCAGTAAAGTGTAGCACTGTCTCCAGGCCAATATCAATCACATAATGCTCTCTACTCCTCCTACTCCAGGTAATAAAGGTATATGGGTGAGGTAGCCCACTCTATGGGCAGATATTGTGTGTGGACTTCACAGAAATGTATCAGGAATACCAATAAAGTATTATGCAGCATTGATGATTTATAAAGAAATCTGTCTTAATAAATGCAGTATGGCTGTATTCCATGTGTGTGTTCTACTGTCACTGCAGTCAAGTATAACACTAATAGTTCCAGAATGCAAAACAAATGTCCTGTAACATGTATTGCTGAACTCATAGTATAGTCAAGGTTGTCTCCAGGCCAATATCAGTCAAATAATGCTCTCATTTTCTCCCACACCAGGAACAAAAGGTATATGGTTGAGGTAGCCCATGTTATGAGCAGATATTATTGTGTTTACATTTCACAGACACTTATCAGCAATACCAATAAAGTGTTAAACAGCATTGCTGATTTCTAAATAAATCTGTCTAAATATTTCCAGTACAGCTGTATTCCTTGCATGTCTGTACTAAGTTGCTGCAGTCTATTGCTGCATTTTTTGCAGATGCCCCCTGCAGTCACAGCTATTGGGTTCTGTTCCCATGCCTTCCAACTAAGGCATGATGAATGCCTAGTTTATGTACTGTATACAAACATGCCTCTCAAATGTCACAATTTCTTGTAATGTAATTAAAACTGCTTAATACATCTGTCACAGGATTACCAAAAAAATATTACCTGGAATGAAATGTATTACCAAATCTGCTTACAGAACACCTTGGTAGTTATATAAGTCCACATTATGTGAAAGTGTTCTGTGTAGTTGTGTACCTGCATTTATTATTGCTTGACCCATATTAACCCATGCTAACAGCTAGAAAGGTATGCATGTGCTATATCAGCTTTAGGAGAACTGTAGTCACTGTACTCAAAACTAACACTACATGCCTGTAGAGTATTTATTATAAGCCTTTTCAAGGATATAGTCTGCATTGTGCATTGTCAGTAATGGAAAGCTTCTCTCTCTCTCTCCCCACCCCTTATCTTCATTTATTTATTATTGCTATTTATTATTATGATTTAATATTAACATATTTTGTTACAATAACTACATTTTGGTAAAATGTGATTTATTATTGTTATGTTTTATTATGATTCAATATTAACATATTTTGTTAAACTGTTTTGTTAGCATTATGGTTTAATTCTTACTGGCATGCTGTTAACATACTGACTGTTATGCTACTTAATGCTGTGTTACACATAATATACATTAATAGGTATTTGGAGTGATAAATATGATATTCCATTCTGTTAATACTAACAATGGTTTGGTTATTACTAACTTATTACTATACATCATGTACCACAGCACGTCAAGGTAAGCAGGTTCTGGCTGATCCACCTACTTTGCCTCATCCAGCCATGGCACTGGGTCCCAGCACATCTGGGAACCAGACCAGTGGTGCCCCCTCGTCTGCCCCTGTACTACCTGTGGCATTGGGTGGTACTGCCTCATGGAATGTGGACGGGCCCCGCTCTGGGAGCAGTGGTGGAGGGGGAGTTGTCATCCAGGCTGAGCTGCTGGTTTTGGTTAACAGGATAGTCTGAAGCCCACCACCTGTGCTGGATTGAGTGCCTGCTGGCCAACCTGGTGGGGCAGCCACAATCTGGTGCACAGCCTCCACCACTGCCATCCCCAGGGTAGTGATGGAGCAGTGCAGATAGTCCTATGGGTGGGGATGTGAGTCGTGCTGCTGTCTTCTGAAGGCACATGAGACTTAGATTCCAAAACACCCTTCCTATGTAAAATGTTCACCCTCCTCATGTGTCACACACTGCCCCTGTCTGCTGTCTTGTTTGTTTTGTCTGTCTACAAATGGGAACCTGTCCCAAAAAAAATATCGTCTCATACATCCATACATAGCTCTCTATTTCACACAGGTGTCCACTGGACACATGTAATTTGGTCCAATTGGCTTGACAATGCAGTTATGTTGTCCTCACTCCTCTCTTTGGGGGTGACAGTTCAAAGTCATGTACAAATTCTGTCAAAGTCACAGTTTTTGATGTACAAGAACTGGATAGCTATGGTTCTTTCCTACACCTTATCTGCACATACCTACTTGCCTTTCACTATGTTTTTCCCCCTGCTTGCAGTCCATTTCACCACTTTCCTATCTCCCCATTTTTCTTTTCTTTATATTTTTTTACCACGACTCCGAGCAATGCACCATATTGTGCCGCTTCGCTAAACTCAGCTAAATAGAGCTATACTGACTATATGTATTTTTAAAATTGTAACACACACTTACAAAACAAACACCCTATCCCATATTTAGAACCTAAGACCATCACACCACTGCATTAACCTGCCACTCCACACAATTCTTCATTAAAACAGGTGGTTTAAACAAAACATAGTAATTGCCAGTTACAGTCATTAAGCATGTTTCAGCAGAGCTGTACATCCTGCCACGCCATGCAAACTTGATTAAAAAGTAATGGAAAACAATGGGAGTGTATCTTGGACTCTGATGTACACCACTAGAACATCAAATACATAATAATGGATGTAAGAGAGGCATGTGATAGCAGGTAAATGTAACCTTTTATCAGCAACATGTAGAAGGACACCTGCTAAGTCAATGGCAAAATACATGTTCACCTGGGACCCTGGTGCAGAAATACATTCATATAAAGCCATGCACATACTGATTGATGTAGAAAATGTTTGTCACAGCCTGTATGTGTGCACATATATCTTTCAAATAGACCTGCTATAGCAGTGACTCAATAGCACAGTCTGTTAAATGCCTTGCAAACAGTACATTTTGCCACACACAGTCCTGGGTTCAAATCTATTGGTATTTAGCATTGAAATTATAATATTGTGAGGCCATCAAATAATGACTGAGTCATGCACTCTTTATCCACACAATGCATATCAAATGAAATGTCTGCATTTCACTGATGGAAGTCACAGGCCTGCAGATGGAAACACACTTCACATATCCCTATAGCAAAAGTATAAGTGCATAAATTGTCATGTCATGCATTAATATGCATTCACACAGAAATTCAACTCAGATACTGCAAATGAGGACCACTAATATAACAGTGCACCAAACAATCCTTTCAAACTCACAGTGCCGATAACCACAGCTGCACACCTAACATACACATTTGAAGCACCTGCTTCTAACATGGACTGCCCTCATACACACTCTACATGTGGCCTAGTACTCTGTTAGTGATACTGTTGTCTAACATACTTACTTTAAAGACATGCCTTAATTGGACTGGAAAGAGTAACCTCACTCTGTCTCTGCCTGTACAACAAGGCTGACACAGCTCCCAGAGTTACTCCTACAGCTTGTTGTCCTGCAAAATATTCACATTCTCTGCCTATGCTTATTACCTACAGCAGCAGCTGCAGCCTGTAGCACACCCATCTCTGTGTAAAAGTTGCTGCTATAGACCTACCCTCTGCGATGAAGTAGTCTCCTCACCCCTTTAATGTCCAGAAAAACATATCAGAAAGGGCCCCTAATCTACATAAATGTCTTATATATTGCACTGTGGTTGCATGTGATTGGCTGATGATAGTGCAAATCAGCTGTGTTGGCTGCAATTAGCATTTCAGAGCTATAGATTGGTTAAGAGGCAATCACCTGCTGATGAGAAGCATGTTAAAAAGACAAGCAGCTGGCTATGGGGAACCATTCTGTATGAGACTTTCCTCACACAGACTATGCATATGCAAATTATTAACTATCAGCACATATCAGCAGAGGAGTACTGCACTCCATCAGGATGCAGATGTCTGAATATACTTACGGGGAATAGGGATTACAGCATTAAGCCTTTCTTAGAACTGTGATAATGACATGTCCATGATTTCTAGATTTGTTACATATACAGAAGATGTGCAAGACATCAAAGGTGGAATGTATATTGTCAATGCTCCACACTGGGCTCATGGAACTCTCCCTTTACAGTGGTTGTAATAGTACACTGTTATTTGTTTGGAACAATTGGTTTGACATATTATCAGGAGTGATGCTCCTTAGGGGCACACTACAATAAACTCCAGATTCGGCTGTATGATCATACAGCAGTATCTGTCATGGCACACACAGGAATATCTGACTATCGCCAATATCCTAGTTGTATCCACATGCTTAGCATGTTTGTGCACTGTGGAATATGACATGTGTGATCAAGCAGTGGATATTGCTAGCCATTCTGTCCTTGTTGTATATCTACATAGTGTACTTCCACATATGTGATCCTGACATGTATTACCATGTAGTTTTCTTTCAGGGAACATGTATGCAAGATGCTATGCAGCTTTCATGGATGCAGAGAATGAGTTTATAGTGGAAGCACTCCATCAACACCATGCAGTCCTACTGTCCAGGGGAAGGCACACCAGGGAACAGCAGGAGGCATTGTGGGCTGACCATGTCTGTGATGTCAATCCCACCGGTCATCAGGACAGGACATATGAGCAGGTTCAACACCACACAATGGACATGATCAATGTCACATGCAGAAGAGCAGCAGATGTAGCCAGGTATCGTGGTGCCACTGATGGAAGGCCTGCAGCAGAACAACCACTCTCAGCCACTGAGGAATTCTTGGCAAATCTAGGCACACATGAAAGCTCCCAGGCATCCATCACACCCTACATCATGGATGTAGGTGCCATCAGCATTGCAATACTGTAGCATTCAGTGTGTCAGGGCATACATAGTCTTACATGAGTGTCAGGGCTATCTGCTTTGGGGGGGAGAAGGGTTGCACTGCAGTTTGACTGCCATGCTCAGATTTTGACCAATATAATGATTAACACTGTAACTACTGCAAATGTGAGATATATGGATGTATTACCTTGTGGTAGAACATGTGGTGGTACTGACATTTCCTTTCCCTCAACTTTTCATAGGTCCATTAGTCATTGGCCAAGCCCATGGTCCTGCTCCTCATAAGCTTCACACTGTTTTGTTATAGATATAGGTTTACAGCATTGTAATCCCTAGACTGTCATCCCAGGCCTGCTGCCTGTACTGCTGTACTGTTCGCATGATTACCAACTGCACACATATATTCTGACTGTACACATGCTGGAGTCATACCTATGCCTTGTAGGTGTGACCACACTGATAGATGTGATGGTATTGTCAGGACACTACAGAGTGTCATATGTGTCAACTGTGCAGAGTGTAGACAAATGTCAACACTGTACCTCACTGTTGCCGATGAGATTGCTGGGTAATGAGATTTCATTTTCAAGTAACTACAGCTGTTATTGGGAAGAGTACTGTCCTCATGTCCTACTATATAAGGTTGGGTTTTCAACAGTTCTGTCATAGTGATGACAGTGTATAGAGCCTTATGTATATAACAAAATAGTACTGCAGAGCATAATAGTACAGATATTAATGTACTGCTTTTTCCTTTCTTATCTCAGATGACAGGGGGAGTTGGTCTCTGTCCACTACACAACCTGATGTCAGTGTCTCCTCAGACTCTGATGATGATGGTGGCCACAGTGTGGCATAGGTGGGGGTTTTGGGGCTGAATCTGTCCCAGATGTTGACATCTCTCTTCTGCCCTCATCGTCACTGCACACAGCCAGTATGCCCACACATACCCAGTCCCTGGAGGCCACAGATATTGGACAGTCAGAGGGTGGAGACATTCAACGGGAAAGTGTGGTGACTATGGCTCCAGTGATTTTAGACACTGGCCTTAGCCAGAGGGCTGGCGAGGTCCCACCCAAGCAGATTGACAGGGGTGCTTGTAGGAGGCCTGCTGTCCATCCACCACCTCTTGCAGGTGTCACATCATGGGTCACTCAGCACATGTTTCAGGCCATTATGGAGGCACAGAGATGTTCTGAATGGAACACCAGCTTTGGGTTATGGATAAAGCACAGTCTGACATCTCTGACTGCCTCCACGGATAACTGACACTCTGGATCAGATCACCGATGCAGTGGACAGAAGGTGGGCTGAGACAGTGTCTCTCTTGGACTGGACATTGCCTGTGCTGGAATGTGTGGTTGGAGTTCAGCATCAGACTCATGGACATAGGTCAGCAACCTCATCTGCTGAGAGTCCACGTGGCCATGCACAATCATGCTCCTGCAGTGGCAGTACATCCAGCTCTACACAGGGGAGTGTGCTGTCCACACCATGACATGGCAGGCCATGAGCTTGTGGTCCTGGGCATTCCCATGGGGACACGGTCCAAGTAGACAGCAGTCACTGTCAGGTACTTGCACCACTTCTGACTTTGTGCATGCAAGTGCCAGTGCAACTCCTGGCTGAGCTAGTTCCAGTGTTCGGAGCCAGAGACAGTGAACTGTCAACTCTACCATGTATGGTCCAAAGCTGTCCAACATACACACATGTAGGACTAGCACTGAGCATGACTGTGTACATGCACACACTAACACACCACTGTCAAATGCAGGTCACCTACAAACACGGCACCTTTCCATGGTCCATCTTACTTGCCCCCCTTCCTGACTCACACACATGCTGTCAACCATTTGGGTCAGCCTAGGCCTCCTGCACCCCCACATAACAGTGATATCACCTGTGCCACATCCTGTCATCCTCACCATCGATGCAGGAAAATTAAGCTATGTGTCTGATGCTCAGGATGACTATATTTGTTAGCATGTACTTGTGTAATGCAGTGTTGCTTTGCCATTCCACTTGTAGTGGTTAATGACAGATACTGTATGCTGGCATTTGTCACAAGTGCGCCACATACTTTTGTGTACCTTATGTTCCTTAACTACTACATAACCTGTTTACACCACACCCTTACTTTCTCACCCCATTCCCCTCACCTAACACACAGAAACCAGCTATACCTTAACTACTCTCTCTCCATAATGATTAAGATGCCCAAGTCACATAAAAACCTACTACTAAAACTATTACTCTAGCCATCTATTATTCTTCCCCTACTCCTTCTCTCCATCCTCTTTTTCTACCACTACTAACTTCAACTCAAAACTCCCCCTCATTGGCAGGCTACATCCATAACTAACCACAATCTCTTAAAATGTTTTACAATTACACCAACCGACATTAATACCTATAAGACACTCACATATTAACATAATAAACTAACACCTAAAATTAACCCTCTCACTTCTCACAAACAAAACAAAATACTGCACAAATTATCCAAACTCTACCTACACCTTCTACTCACACTGAGCTGCTGTGGTGACATACACCTCAACCCTGGACCCACTCATACTACTACTACTAACCCAAATACAATTAACTCTATCTATAACAGACCCACCTCATCCCTCCTCTTCCTAAACATAAACATAAGAAGTATACTAAATAAAATCCAAGACCTTCATGCCCTACTAGCCTCATATAAACCAGATATAGTCGTATTGACTGAAACCTGGCTTAAACCTGAACATAGCAATAATGAAATCCTAGCGGATACAGTGGAGAAAAAAGGTGGATGGGTAGCAATCCTATTTCAAAACCATCTCACCCTGGAACAGTTTGACTGCAATACCCAGGAACTGAAGGATATAGAACTGATCCTAGCAAAATTTAAACTAAACTCTCACAAACAAATAGCAATTGCAGGAACCTACCTCCCTCCAGGCAATAACATCAACACAACAGAAAACCTACTTAATTGGACCTCAAACTCCCTTCCTCATGAAACTATAGTACTAGGAGACTTTAACATAGATTGGCTCAAATTCTCTAACCATAACCCCTCTACCCACATCAACCTCCACAGATTCACCCAAATAATATCCACCCCAACCAGAATTGACAAAGCAACTAAACATCAATCCATCTTAGACTGGATACTGTTATCCCATCCCTCCCTTGTACAACAGTCAGGGTGTCTCCCTGACAGTCTAAGCAATCACCAGCCAACCTATCTAATTAGGAATAGATCTAACCAACACATCAACCAACCCATCCTTAGAATCATACGCAACAAAAGGAACTTCAAAGCCACAGACATTAGTAAATCACTAAACTGCTGACAGGACCCCCCTTAAACAACTACCCCTCGACAATGCTGTGCAATACTTTAACACTACCTTTCTAGAAATCTTAAACTACCATGCACCCTCTAGAACAGTAAGGATAAAAAACAACTATGCCCCATGGCTCACAAAGGAGACTAAAAACACAATGAAAGAAAGAGATAAAAGCTGGATATTGTTTCAAAAGGATAAATCCCCTACACTAAGGCAAAACTACCTAGAACTTCGTAATAAAGCCAAAAGACAGATTAAAGCTGACAAAACTAACTACTATAGAAACACTCAAGAGAAATATGCAGATAACCCACAAAAATTCTGGTCCAGCATAAATAAAATACTATACCCAGGAAAAGCCTCCACCCCAACCCCTGTACTCCCAAATAATGATACCAATATCCCCACACAATTCAACAACTTATTCACTGAAACAATAGTAAAACTAGAAAATGCCCAACCAAACCCAAACACTCCAACACAACTATCCACCCCATTCCACAATAATGAAAAACACACCCCTACTACCTTCTCCCTACAACCAGTCCCAACCAAGACGATCTCAAAACTCCTTCAGTGACTTAAACCAACTACCCTAGCTACTGACAAATTACCAGCAGATTTCCTTCAGATATCAGCAGAGGCCGTATCCTATCCTGTATCCATCCTCATAAACAGATCTCTATCTAAACATAAAGTACCCACCTTATGGAAAACTTCACATATCATACCGCTTCATAAAGGTGGTACTTCCCCTAGAACTGACCAACTACCGCCCAATCGCTATCCTATCCCCTCTTTCCAAAATACTGGAAAGAGTTGTCCATTCCCAGCTAATACATTACCTCCAATAAAACAATCTGCTATCCAAAACCCAAATGGCTTTAGACCCGCCCACAGCACCACCACTGCTCTCCTTTCCTATACCAACACAGTAAACCAACACAGGAACAAAGGCTTATTTGTATCTTCCATCTTCTTAGACCTATCAAAGGCCTTTGACATGGTGAATCATAATATGCTTCTCCAAACTCTGACTAACCTAAATCTTTGCTCTGCCACAATAAGTTGGTTTCACAGTTATTTATCTGACCGACATCAAGAAGTTTTATGGCAAGACAAACTGTCCACCCTACTGCCAGTCTCAATAGGATTCCCCCAAGGATCTATCCTAGGCCCTCTACTGTTATCTCTTTTCACTAATGATATCTCTTCAGCCCTACCCACTGCCTCAGTAGTGAGATATGCGACAATACCACCGTTATATGTGCCACCCCAAACATTAAAGAATTACAAACCCTTACCCAATCAAACTTCACTCTAGCTGAAACATGGTTTGCCAACATCAAACTTATTCTCAATCCCAACAAAACTGATTCTGTTCCATCCTGGAAGATCCCCTCCCTCAAATTAAAGATTAACTATAAACTCCAAAAGTAATATTTAAATCACGGTAATCAGGCACCAAAATTCACACCACAAATAAATCACAAAAAGACGCTGCTCCCAGTGTCAATAAAGGCTGTCCTCCATATTGTTCCTTTTAAACATATGTGTCTTTTCACGGTTCCATACACAAAAATATCAAAGTCCAGTAACTCACACCTTATTTTATTGACTTAAGAAATATAAATAAAACACGGATTTAGCGCTTTCATCTCCATAACAGAGACTTCATCAGAATCATCTGTTCACAAGTATTCTCCAATATTTAAAGCAATACAATCCATCTCATTGGCTGGCCAATTAATACAAAGGTTCCAACTTCTCATATTTTAACCCTTATATATCAGTTTAACAGTGAATTCCTTCTACCATATATATCATATTAAATAACTTGTTCTTGTTAGAAAATGCAGACCTTAAAAAATATACACAAAATATATACATATAAAATATATTATATATATTTTATATATATATATATATATATATATATATATATATATATATATATATATATATATATGGGTCTACTTCATTTGCCCTAACTTCCAATTGACTGACACCCATTTGCCTGACCCCATTTGACTGAAATTTAATTTGACTGACACTTCATTTGACTAACACTTCATTTGACTGGCAAGTATTATTGGCAAGTAAATGGAATATGCCCCCTTCCCCACTGACCTGCGACCCTGGGGTTAGAATATATAGTTAGGGGGGTGTGGGGGGCACAGCCCCCCACAATGGGGGGTGTGGGGGGTGAAGCCCTCCACTTAATTTCATATTATATTGTTTGGTTTTGCTTTAATATTGCTTAGTAAAACAAAAGTAAGTGGAAGGCTTCACCCCCACACCCCCCATTGTGAGGGGCTGTGCCCCTCACATGTCAGTCAAAGAAATTTCAGTCATTTGGTCTCAGGCAAATGGGTGTCAGTCAATTGGAAGTTAGGGCAAATGACAAATGAAGTATATATATATATATATATATATATATATATATATATATATATATATATATATATATATATACATATATATATGTACAGTGACTCGGAATAATTCAAGGGGCAAACTACTTGGGGAACCAGTACTAAAATACATATACAATACATATGAATCAAAAAGTTCATATTATAACATTCATTTACATAAAAATAATTTCCTATTAAAGTGCATATATTGTGCATGAATAAAGTGCTTAGTATCTTTATAAATATAAATATAATATCATATTAATTAAAAATCATAAAATATAGTTAAAAATATATATAAAAATGTAACAATGTGCATATGTTCTTGCTCATGTATTCTTTTTCTAGGGGCTAAAAATGTCATTGTTCAAAATTATGTCTCTTTTTTCAAGGCCGGGCTTATAGAAATATGGTAATTTAGACCTGGAATGCTACATGCGTCCAGTCTAAGTTGCCAAATCATTTCTCGAAATTCTAACTTTGTCTCCCAGTCACCTCCTCTTTCATTGTGTCCAATCTCCTCTAGTACCCAGAATTTAAAATCTGCATCCTTGCATGTCAATGTGTGTCTAAAAAGGGCGTTATTTTCATTCTTTTTATTAATATCACGTAAATGTTCGTATAAAAGTACCCTTAGGTTACATTCTGTTTTTCCAATATAGTACCCCCAGCAAATTTTACAATATGCCAAGTACACAACACCTTTTGTATAGCAACTATTATATGATTTACCCCTAATAATCCTGTTTATACTCGGTATTTCCAATTCCTTTGTTCCAGCTATAAATGGGCATTGTTCACACCTTCCACATTTGAAGGTACCATATTTTGGATATGTTACACTTCTATATTCATTCTTTTTCTTTTCCAATATGTTTTTCAGATTCTTATTCCTTTTAAAACTATATCTCAGTGGTTTCTGGAACACTCCTACCCTTGTGGGTATCCTACTAAACATATCTCAAATATCGTTTATACATTTCTTTATCCAACCCATTTTATTGTGATGTGTTAGTGTCAAATATGGTAGTTGTACTATATTTGGTTCAATATTAACATTACCATTCTTAGTTCCAATGGTTTCCCCACTAGTCAATAAAGGTAAATAGGTAGTACCTCATCCATTTATCACTAGTTCCTTAATAGGGTTAATTAACTCATCTGGGTACCCTCTTTCATTAAACATCTTGTGTAGATTCCCTATTTCATCCAAAAAAATCAATTTTATCAGATGCCATTCTTGCTATTCTGATCATCTGTCCCTTTACTATATTCTTTTTAAGATAATATGGATGGTCACTTTCATAATGTAGGTATGAATTCGAATAGCATTCCTTCCTGTATATACTAGATCTATAGGTCTTTTTAACATAATCTTTCCGTAACCTGACATCTAAATAATGTATTTCATCTACACCAATCTCATGTGTAAATTGCAAAAAACTAGTGCTATGATTTATATAATACATAAATTCTGCAATCATTTCATCATTTCCTTCCCATAGGATAAATATGTCATCCAAAAAGCGATAATACCCCTTAATATCTTAATAAAATGTAGATTTAAATACATATTGTTGTTCCCAATATAAAATAATAATGTTAGCATATATGGGAGCACACGCTGAACCCATAGCCACCCCATCCATTTGGTGATATCGGTCCCCCTGAAAATAAATGTAATTGTATTTCAACACTAGTTCCATATTTTCTAATACAAATTTGAATTCCTCGGTTGTCAAAAACCCAACCTCAACCAACATTTTTTGATTCATATGTGTTGTATGTATTTTAATACTGGTTCCCCAAGTACTTTGCCCCTCGAATTATTCCGAGTCATTGCATCTATAGATATATATATATATATATATATATATATATATATATATATATATATATATATATATATAAATATATATATATATATATATATATATATATATATATATATATATATATATATATGTGTGAAAAACCTTAGACTCCCATGTTTATTTATTTATTTATATATATGTATATAATATATATAATATATTTTATATGTATATATTTTTTGTATATTTTTTAAGGTCTGCATTTTCTAACAAGAACAAATTATTTAATATGATATATATGGTAGAAGGAATTCACTGTTACCCTGATATATAAGTGTTAAAATATGAGAAGTTGGAACCTTTGCATTAATTGGCCAGCCAATGAGATGGATTATATTGCTTTAAATACTGGAAAATACTTTTGAACAGGTGATTCTTATGAAGTCTCCGTTATGGAGATGAAAGCGCTAAATCCGTGTTTATTTATATTTCTTAAGTCAATAAAATAAGGTGTGAGTTACTGGACTTTGATTTTTTTGTGTATGGAATCGTGAAAATGCACATACGTTTAAAAGGAGCAATATTCAAATCACACCAACACCACACACAAAACTACTAGGTGTAGAGATCTATAACCAACTAAAATTTGATATCCATATAGCACAAACCATCAAAAAGGTCAGCAAGAAACTAGGCCTACTATATAGAAACAAACAAGTCATGACCACACATACTAAAACTACTATCACTAGAACCCACCTACTATCCATCCTACTTTATGCCTCCCCCATATTAACCAACCTGAGTCAAAAAGAACTAAACAGAATGGAATCTCGTTACAACAAGTTTGACAAATTTGCCACTGAAGCCACACATAGGTCCCACCATTGTACATCCCTAAAACAGCTCAATTGGCTAGAGCTGCCCCATGTACTACAACTGAATCAAATCTCAACAGCACATAAGTTTTACCATCTACCTGAAAAAAACCCAGCCCTCAAGGGCATTATACAGTCTTACGCTACCTCTAAAGAACTAAGATCTAGCAACCAGAACCTAATAAAAGTAATCAGATACAAAAATGAAGCAGGTAAATCCCTATTTGCCTGCACAATAGCCCAGTCCTGGAATACACTTTCAAACGACATAACCTCCATGACCTCTCCAACACAATTTAAGCACCTCCTAAAAAAACACTAGTCTAATAATTGGCTCTGCTCATGCTACTCCCCAGGATATTCCAGACCATGGCAAATCAGTAAGATCTCCACCAATGTATGTTGAATCCTACAAAGCACTGTCAAGTTCCTTGTAGAATCAGCCTCTATACCCATAGGAATTAATAACTTTACCTTACAAAATTTAACCCTAATAAATAGTAACCTCCTATTATAATACTATCTCTCAAATTGTATCCTAACAATTAAACAACCATATCAGCTCTAGGCCTCTTTTCCCTATTAAAGGCCTACTCTCTTGATGCTCTCCCTACTAGGTAAAAAAAAATTCTTTATGACTGTATAGACTTAGAATATAGCATCAATGTACATGTAACCTTTGTATTATGTTGATGTTGACCTCTCTCTGTCGATGCTGATTACATCTGTACCAGCTTGTTTAACCAACTTGTAACTTAACTAACTTGGAGCTTTTCTCCCCGGGCCTCAGCTGAAAATGGACTTGTGTCCAGTCGGACTCTCCCAGTTAACAAATGTAAAATAAAAAATAAATTATATTGTATGATGTTGTAATGACTGTATAGTTACACAATGACAGGTGTGTTACTGGCCTGTTTCTGTTTCTGTTTCAGGAGTCTGTTAGGATAACCAGTGGATGCACAGTGGCAATAAAGCAACATAGGATGGCATGTCAGCACTGCAGAAATGTGTCTTCATCAAGGTACAGCACTTTAAGTGCATGGCTCCATAAGTTCATATGTGTATAACAGGCTAACAAGGACAATGGCAGCATTCAGCATATTTATGCATCCCTAATCTGTGAACAGGTCTGCTACCCTTGATAAGTGTCACCAGGGTTTTGGGATTTCACACATCTACAAATTGTGGTGATGGAGATGACCGATCTACAAATACCTGTGTCCAGTACAGACAGTTCCATGACACCAGTTAAGGTTGTCATGTTCTGCATCTCATTTTGTAACCTGCACATGATGTGTGTCACAGCAGATGTGTGCTTTGCATGCATGAGGGGCCTGTTTCATGTAGGGTGTACTGTCTGTGTTACATACCTGTCTCTCCAGCATGTACTATGTATACCACAGTGATGTTCTAGGTGTGTAGAACAGGTGTAGGTGTTAGTCCCATCATGGATATGCAGGAGGTACACAGTGGGATCCAACACTTCCCTGTATACAGCCATGCACATCCCCTCCAAAGCATTTAGGAGACAGACTACACATGTATATTCGTGACATGGACTCCATAGGACATGTTATCTACACTGTGTATTGGTGCACCATGGCTCCTGTGTGGCTGCTACAGTTGTACAATATGCCTGTGTAGTGACATAGCAATGGTGCCATTGCACACAATGGTAAGTGTGATGACTGCCCCATTCAGTATAGCAGTGACAATCTGGGATTTACAACCCAAACCTGTTGGCATAGGTTGCAACAGTGAATGCATCCCCACATCTTATCAACCAGTGAAAGTCAAAGGCTACATTACTCTCTGTGTCCATAACTCCATGTGAAATGGCTCAACTGTGTGCGGTATGTGGACACTACAATATTTTCCAGGAGTGAATGATTGCCCACAGGGCAGTATTGAAAAGTGATTGGCAGTTAATCTTTATCAGTGGCTTAGAGAACAACTGACTGTGTCTTGGGCCATCCTGGATAATTGTTGGTTCTGTGTGAGATTTTGTGACAGCTCCCAATATGCAATCACCTGCTAATGTACTCAGTCAGAGGACACTGACAGTAGCTGTGGCTCCAGAGAGGGAACAGGTAGATTGGGTATGCAATAATGGAGGATGGTGAACTCCACTGGTGACTGGTATCATTGCAATGTAGCTCTCCCAATGCTATCTTCCCAGAGTATGACTGTCAGACACTGCCTATCCACCAGCTGAAATAACACACTGTGCATGACATACACAGTTTCCAGCAAGGCCTGCTGGCCTGATATTGTCATATTCCTTCTCAGGCCATGGTTGGTGGAGAGAGACATATGTCTGACATCCATTGCATAGTGTAACAGTCAATGGGCTCTGCCGGTTACAGCTGATAGGCATGATCTGGCCTTGAGCAAAAGTAACAGTGTTTGGTCCCATGTCAGTAGGTGTACGACAGTGTTTGTGATCGTATCCATGCTAGCTCCTATCATGGCATTTTAGGTGACATGACTCAGAGAGCTGGAGACACCGTTTGGCACTACATGCTAGTTGTCCTCTGTGCAAGTAAGTATTGCAGTTACTTCCAGCATGTTGCAAGAAGAGAGTCATGCAAGGTGTCTCTACAGAGCACAAACACATTAGGGAATCATAATATGTACACACTGTGTTGCTTAGTCATACTGCAGCTCATTTGCCCAATGGATGGTCCGGGTCCTTACCTACAATGCCCTGCAGCAGTGCTGTGACATTCCCACATGGGGAATCAATGTATTTCAGCATGTCTTTACCAATATGGGTGACCAGTATACCCCCCAATGTGAGGTCCTCCCTGGTGGGATCTGGCCACAGATCAGTCTCCTTAGAACTACTGGCATGTAACCCCCTTGCAGACAATACAGTCATATATGTCAAGAAAGCCATTTATTGCCTCCTGTGAGATGGTGGTCATAGTGTGGGTGCACATCCCCCTTCAGATGGAACAGGCAAGTATGCAGAGCTCTACACCCATGCATTATGTCAGCAGCATTACAACAGCAGCATTACAACAGCATGAACATGGTTGTACATGACAGGAGGGACACAGGATCATCATGGCTCAGCAAACCTGACTGGTGGGCAACTGCCATTAGCAGGCTGTACAATAACAGGTGGACAGTGCTGTGTGACAGCTAGGGTGAGGGTGCCCCCCTAACATGGAGGCACTACCTCCTCAGCTAAAAGAAGCTCATAGTGTTGTTGTGATGCTGAGTAGACATGGTAAGTGACAAAAGTAGCCACCCACACAAAGCAGAACCACAACACACAGTGTAGTTACATGTGTGACCTCAATGGACAGGCCTAGATTGTTGGTGACCTCATACATCATGATGCCACATATAATAGGTCTGTACTCATACTTAACCTGTATTACCACACTGTCTGCATCAACTACACTCCCTTGTCTCCACCACATGTGATACACAACATTTCTAAAACCTGTCCCATAACTTCCATATTTACAGAGCAGTTCATAACTGGACTCTCACTGGAAGATGCACAGCATCTGTTGCATATGCTAACATTCCAGGCTGCATCCCACATGTGATTTGACAAGGATTACTAACACCATTGGGAAACCCTTGCAATCATACTGACACTACTGTCTGCACTTCAGCTGAGTGGACAACGGCATCTGTTATACCCTTGCACAGAGGTGGTGCATCTCCTGACCAACACAACTATACACCTCCTTGTCTAAGTATCCATATTGGTATGCCCATAGGGGCAATCATCATGCAGCTGATCAGCACACATATATGTGTTCTACACACAGTTGACTGTACACAGTTTGGATGTGTGGCAAGGGAGCATGACTGTTACAGGTGTTGGACTTTTCTCAGGAAGTCATCAAGTACCTGGGCAAGAGTACATCAGAGCATACAACCCCCTAGACTGAGCCAAGCTGTCTGGCTCCATCCCCTGCTCAAGAAACATTTACAAAGCACCCATTTAGGCATCCAGGATACTGTCATTGTAGGGGTAACTAACTGGCCCATTGCTGGCACACATACACAACATAGGGACATCCACCTCCAATAGCTGATCTGTAAACAGCAGTGGTCAACAGAGCACAGTCCTGGTTCCTCTACTGCTTAGAATCCATTCAACCACAGTACATGTGACTACTGACTAACTGTGGCTAACAATGTTGGCTGATGCCTGCAAACTGTGAGCACTCATAGAGTCTCTGTGGAATGTCACTATCCTGCAAGAGGCTATTGCAAACACATGCCTATTGACATACTAATGGCCATAAACTCCATGCAAATATATATGTAGTATCATTTCCATCAGTTAGGCCTATGTGCCTGTCAAGTAGCACATCAGTCACAACATGTGCTGTACATACTCAGAGGTAAACAAACTGCACACATAGACCTGACCACACAGGTTTACACCTAATGTGCCTCTGATCACCATATCTCTACAGTGATATGGCAGGAATCATATGGCATAGCTGAGGCCACAGTCAGCTGTAAGTGACATACTCATAACCTCCAAGTACTCTTCCCTCAGCATGCCAGTATCTGAGTCCAATGGCAATTTGGTGATGTAGCTTTCCAAGCAGTACTGGCAATTGCACACAACAGTATAGTCACTCACAAGAACACTTCATGTCTTCAGTATGTACTCAATGGGGATCATCTGCAATGAGTGTCATTGTTGCCTATGGCATATAGACTACTCAGAGGTGATCTGTGCCTTGCATATGGGGCAATGTGTGACCTTGCTTGATTGCATATGCTGCCTATCTGTAGTAGGCATAGTAGATGGATAACTCACTGTAAGGACATTAACCTAGTATGTGACATTAGTACTACATGCTTGTGGGAGAGATTTGTCTAGCAGACTTAAACACATCCTTGAAACTGAACCCTGCCTAATGGCACACAGTGCACCTCAGTGCACCTCAGAACATGCCATCTGTATGATTGGCTGGGTGACCCTCATCTCAACACAGGGTGGCTGCTTGTATCCCTCTTGGACTGGGACAGTATCTGTTTATCCTGTAATCATGGGTATAAAGATGTCTATGACTGTGAAGGCTGTATGGCCATTATGCTAGTGAAGTTCAAACATCCTATGGTTCCATAACATGATGTAAAATGCTCTAACAGGCTCACACACAAACATGGCTCCATTGAGGCTAGCACTACTTCTGATCACTGCATGCAGGACATGCCAAGGCACACATGTAGTGCAAGTTGGCTATTTGTAGATGAGAAGACTTAACTATGTAATGGTACACACTACAGATCACAGTACATGATGCATGCACCACACCTCATGTCTGCTAGTACTGTCAGTTTAGGACATATTATGCTTGATGACATTAGGAGGCCTTGCTGTGGTCAGTTCTTTGGAAAGCCACATAATATGCTACAAATAAAATACTGCAAAATCCTACCTATTTTTAAGTTGCCAAGGTGATCATATCATACATACACACCAAGTAACCTGGGAGATCTGAACCCCTACCTATCTAGTGTTATACACTATAGCTCACAGTACTTATTGCATGCACCATGGCTTAAGTGTGCTGTGTCACTGTCAGCTGGTTGTCTTAAGGTGGACAACATCATCAGGCCTTGTAGAAGAAGGCAGTTTGGAATTCAGAACCAAGTTACAGGGCCAAAAAGTGCATAACTATTCCAGGTGGATAACCCATGAGGGAATGGCAGTTGCTTTGTAGAGGTATACTTACACATGTGCACTAAGTAGCCTGGAATGAGATTAGAACATCTACCTATCTTGCCTTATTCACTACAGATCACAATACTTATTGCATGCACCACAGATTAAGTCTGTTGCATATGTGATTGCAGGCACAGTACTTGAGAATTACACAAACTAGGCTTCTGTTGAACAGCATCTGTGGCCTGAAGAGTGATATTGCTTCATTCTGTTATCTGCATTTAGAATCCTAGCAGTGAGATAACTGTTATTATCCCAGCTATGTGTACACAGTTACCAGTATGGCCATATGTGGCTGTTTGCACTTATATAGGCAAATCTGTGGGCAGGAACAATGTGCCCTATCCATAGGTACATTATCAACATTATACATTACACCACCTGCTCTCCTGTGTCTGTCTACGTGGTGACATCCAGCAGGCACACATCTCTGTAAGTAAGCAGATTATGTACTGTTGCACCCTTAGTTTGGCTCCTTTGTGCAACTGTATGGATGTGTGATAGTGTAGGTTTACTCACCACTATTAGGGTATGTCGGACAATACAGACATGCACACACATATTTATGTATATAACATGGATGTATTTATAAATGTAGTTGTGTATGTATGATATGTAAATGTGTTATGTAGATATATGGGGAATGTCTATGTATTATTTTAATATATATAGCTATATATATATATATATATATATATATATATATATATATATATATATATATATATATAGGTATATATTTCACACTACATAGAGATAGCTATACTATGTATGTGAGCGAGAGATAGTGACAGATGGATATGTATACATATATGTCTGTATGTATAGACATATCTATACATAACAGGTCATTCTGATGAAGGGACAACAGAATTGCGCTCATTTTAGCTAAGTGAATGGGCTTGCCCAGTGGGACTGTCAGTACTTATAAAGTGACTCCAGGCCATACCTACCTGTACCCCTCTCTGGGATTTTGTGTGTTACAGATAATAACATCTGTATCTGTTTCTGCAGTACTGCACTTCACTCAAAATGTCCACAGCATTCCCCAGCTGTCTGCTATACTTAATATGTGACTGAGGTTCATAACGTTACACCACACACAGACTGACATTCTGTGAAAACACCAACATAATAATACCTCAAATGCAAAAGACATAACTAGTTCCAGATTAAAACCATCAACACCATCACCCATGCTAGCTTCCCTAGTCCACTGAGCCACACAGGGTGCCAGACAGACTGAAGTCAGCCATCACACAATCAACAGCATAAATATGTACATTGTTATTCCTGTGTTACATGAGACATACAATGTGTGATCGTGTTCTATGTTACAACCCTGAGATTGCCTGGTCTGCTGATATACCATTCCTGACTTACTGTTAAAGCAGTTATATGGGAATACTGCTGTGTTGGGGGTGGGGAAACAACAGCACATGATCTGCTGGGATAGACAGTAGTCCAAATATCATGTGACCCCACTGTTTAACATCTCCTTTGACTGATGTAGTGAATTTTCCAGCCATGAGGCCTTATGATTCTTAGGGAACACATACTATTGGACTGGGTATCTGTAGTGCTATGTGGGAATTATTTCTGTCCACAAAGCCCACTATATTTCCTTGCATAAATGCAGCAGATCCATGCATATGATATCATATTATAGTAATACTTACAAGCAGTGTGTAGATTAGAGACTTACCTTGTGAATGCAGCAGTTGACAGAACTGTAGTTCAGGGCTGACTCTGTGTGATGCAAGCAGTACACAGCCAATACATGGATAGGTACAGATTGGGTGGGTTGCATGTATGTGTGTAGGAGTAAGGTGTCAGTCCCTTGGGCCCTAGGTTATCAGTGAACATGTTATGCATTGTCTCTTATCCAAAGCCAGGACATACTGGGCACACCTACATTGGCCTAAAGAGACATCATCAGGGGGTTCCTCCTCCAAGTCCTCCTGTGACTGTGGCTGTGGTGACCTAAACAGTGGTGGGTAAATGTGTATCCCTTCCCTTTGCTGATCTTGCTGCAGCTGTTTTCGCAGGATCATATTGTGTAACATGGCACATACTGTGAACATATGTGCACATGTGGCTGGAGAGTACTGCAGGGCACCAGCTGATATATCGAAGCACCAAAACTGTGACTTCAGAAGCCCATACACACACTCTGTGATGTTCCTAGTTTGTACGTGTGCCTCATTATGGTGTTCTTGCATTGAATGACCTGGCAGTTCATGTTTGGTTTAGGGTGGCAGAGCACAGTGAGTTATTGTAGTATGTCCCTGTCTACCCTGTAGCACTCTACAATCTCCAGCTCATGTAGCTTCTGGAAGGTTACCCTGGGCCTAAACACTCTTCTCCTCCTCTGTCTAGGCCTATTGTCAGCAGCAGCATTGATGTCAGCATCTACCACAAACAGATGTAGCAGACCTGCAGCAGCCCCTAGCATTCTCTCAGTTAAAATTCCCAAGTCTGTACTCCAGTGGTGCAGATTATGGGGGAAAAATCAGATTGTAGGGTGTATTCATACTGTATAGCACTCTGCTTTAGGTGCTGACTGTGTGATTGGCTACCTATGATGCATTACAACTGCCTAGTATATCATTAACATCATTTAGTGGCCCTAGTTTAAGTTAAACAGGGGTCAAAACTAATTAATATGTCATTGGCTTTTTGATACACTGAACACTGCAGTGCCCCATAGATAAACAAAGCTTAGCACTTAGTGTACACACACCCCCAGACATCCACGATCAGCATAGCATGGCACCACACAAACTCACAGAAACACATGCCCCTTAGCTAAACAAAGCTTAGAAGTTAGTGCACACACACTCCTGAAAGGAAACGCACAGTGCAGTGGTGCACCACTCAAACAGGCGCAGCTGAACTGAAATAAGCTTAGAAGTCATTGGACACACCCTCCCCTGATGTCAGCTACCTCCTCTGTAAACACCTACATGGTTCTGTACCTACATGAAGGGGATATGCAGACACAATTACCCCTTTATGCTGTTCAGTAATTCCACCTCATTTGCATAGGAATCCATACTCACAGCCTGGAAACTACATGCTTCCTAGCCCTACCACATTAGCAATAGAGCCAATGCACCATTGTAGATACTCCACACAAGGTCCTCTAATACAATTCTGTCACATAAAACTAATTTTGTTTTTTTTTCAATTTTTGTTTTTTATAAAGCATGTTTGCACTCTGTAGCATGCCATGCAAACATGCCCAGATTATTAAAAAAATAAAATGAATTTAACTTATTTCTTTTAATTTTTCAGACACACAAGAGGATAATTTTGTTCATATCTGTATATAGTATGCCATCTCTGTCCATATATCTACATTTTTACCCCCTTTTGTCTGTTTACACTACTGTACATGGGATTTTTCCGTGTACATTGCAGACACAGGGGGTCTGAAGAGCTGACTATCTGCTTGATGGATCATGCTACCTGACTCATTTGCATGAGATTCACCTGCTTATGAGGTGATTTGCATGCCATGGAACTTCTTGTGTTGGTGCGTGCATGAACACCACTCAGCAGTGCTTACTGAATCTAAAACCTGCTTACTTTTGTGTAAGGAGTGTGGTGCAATGCCTACATAGTAAAAACACCATGTAGGCTTTATTAAATTCCCCCCCATTAAGTGTTGTTTTTATTATATTAATTTATATAGATATAATTTTCACATATTTCTAAAGATCTCAACAACCAAGTAACACAGGCAGAACTCCTTAGCCTCATATGAAAGCTCTCAGCTAGATAAATCAAGTGTTGCTGACAGTATGTGTGTAAATTGAGTGGTTGTTGCAATATTGTAAGTTGTTTACAAAATATTACAACTGTAATAGTTACTGTGTTTACTGTAATTTATAAAATTCAGTTTAAGACCAAGAACTTAAAGAATGCTTCCACCATAAAAACAGTTTGCTTTGAAGAGTTTGCCATTTATATTTCTTTCATAACCCCTATGGTTCCAAAGATATGAACATTTGTTTGAAATGTCAGGACATAATTTGATTCTGTCAAAAGGCTTAGGCTCCACCTATTGGAAGTTACAGTGCAAACTTCCTGAGATCCTTTGGAGTGAAATAGTTAACCTGGTATATGACATTAGTAATGCATGCTGGTGGGAGAGATGACTTTAACACACCTTTAAAACAGAATTCTGCCTAATGGCAAACAGTGCACCTCATTGGACCTTGTCAGATGCCATCTGTATAATTGGCTGGATGACCGCCATTTCATCACAGGCCTTCTGCCTGTGTCCCTCATGGACAGGGGCAATAGGTGCTGATCATGTAAATTAGGGTAAAAACTTTGTAGGATTGTGAGGACTATAGAGTCATTAAGCTACTAAAGTTCAAAAATCCTATGATTCCATAAGCTGATGCAAAATGCTCTAACAACCACACACACAAACCTAGCTACATTGAGGATAACATCACTTTCAATTAATGTTTACAGGACACAGCAAAGGACACACACACTCCAAGTTGGCTGTATGTGGATTAGAATGCTTACCTATCTAATAGTACACACAACAGATCACAGTAAGTGAAGCACGTGCTGCACCTCAAGTCTGCTATTACTATCTCTTTAGGACATCTTATGCTTGATGACACCAGCAGGCCTAGTTGTGGTCAGGTATTTGAAGGTCCACATCGCATGCTACAACCAAAATACTGCAAAACACTACCTCTTTCTAAGTCATTGGGGTGATCATATTTATGCTGTACCAAAATACAAAGGCACACACACACACACACACACACACACACACACACACACACACACACACACACACACACACACACAGAGTGGGCTGGAGGGCTGGAGGGAGATTAGAACTCCTACCTATCTAGTCTTACACACTATAGATCACAGTAATTAATAGACACACCACGGCTTAAGACTGACATAGTAATGGCAGCTGGTAGTCTTAAGGTAGATGACATCAGCAGGCCTTGTAGAAGATGGAAGTTTGGAAGCTGGCAGAAACTTACAGGGCCATAAAGTGCAGAACCATTGCAGTTTGGTAGTCAGTGAGGGATTCTGAGTTGTTTTGCCGGGAGATGCACAGACACACAGAGTGGCCTGGAATGAGATTAGAACCTCTACCTATCTATTCTTACACACTATAGATCAAAGTACTAATCACACTCACCATGGCTTAACTCTGATATTACAATGAGAGCTGGTAGTCTTACAGTAGATGATATTAGCAGGCCTTGTAGAAGAGGGCAGTTTGGAAGCCAGCAGCAACTTACTAAGCCAAAAAGTGCAAAACCATATCAGTTTGGTAGTCAATGAGGGATTCCCAGTTGTTTCATAGGGGTAAACACACACACACACACACACACACACACACACACACACACACACACACACACACACACACACACACACACTCACACACCAAGTGGCTTGGAGTGATATTATAACCCTATTTATTAAGTCTTACACTCTATAGATCACAGTACTTATTGTACACACCACAGCATAAGTCTGACATTATAATGGCAGCTGGTAGTCTTAAGGTAGATGACATCAGCATGTCTTGTAGAAGAGGGCAGTTTGGAGCCCGGCAGCAACTTACTAAGCCAAAAAGTGCAGAACCATTGCTGTTTGGTAGTCAATGAGGGATTCACAGTTGTTTTACAGGGGGATGCACAAACACACACACACACACACACACACACCAAGTGGCCTGGAGTGAGATTAAAACCCCCTACTTATCTAGTCTTACACAATATAGATCACATTACTTATCACGCACGCCCCAGCTGATGTCTGCTTTATACATGACTGCAGGCAAACTACTTGTGGATCACATAAACTAGGCTTGTGTTGAACAGCATCTGTGGCCTGCAGAGTGATATTGCTTCATACTGTTATCTGCATCTAGTAGCCTAGCACTCAGATAACAGTTATTTATCTTAGCTATATGGTTACATTTACCAATTTGGCCATATGTAGATGTTTGCATTTGGCTGGGCAAGCCTGTGGGCAGAAATATGTGCTCTGTCCATGCATGCATAAACAGCATTATACATTACACCACCTGTTGCTGTATGTGTGGTGACATCCATCAAGTACAGGGGGCTGTAGATAAGTGCATTATGTACTGTTGAGCCATTACTTTGGAGCCTTTGAACAACATTATAGATGTGTCATAGTGGAGCTTTACTCACCATTATTAGGGTATGTGGGACAATACAGAAATCCACACATATACCTATGCATATAACAGGAATGTATATATAAATGTAGCTGTGTGTGTATGTGTGTGTGTGTGTGTGTGTGTGTGTGTGTGTGTGTGTGTGTGTGTGTGTGTGTGTGTGTGTGTGTGTGTGTGTGTGTGTGTGTGTGTGATATATATATATATATATGTGTTATGGGGAGAGACTGAGATGTATGTTTTTTATATATATACTTGTATATATAGAGAGATAGCTACACTATGTATGGGAGATAAAGAGATAGCGACAGACAAATATGTATACATATATGTAGGTATGTATAGACATGTCTATACATAACAGGTAATTTTGAGCAACAAGTAAAAGGACTGCACTCTGTTTAACTAACAGTTGAATTTAATAAAGCTACATAGTCTTTTTTACCATGTATGCATCATGCCACACTGCTTACATGAAATTAAGGATGTTTGCAATTCAGTAAGCACTGCTGGGTGGTGCACATGTATGCGCCAACATAGGAAGATCAGGGGCATGCAAATCACCTCATAAGAAGGTGAATCTCATGCAAATTAGGCAGGTAGAGTGATCCAGCAAGCAGATAGGCAGCCCTGCAGACCCTGTGTCAGTGTCGATAGTGTATACTTAAAACTTCCATGTACAGGAATGTAGACAGACAAAATAAGCTGGAAAAATTTACTTAGATGGACAGAAATGGCATACCACACACAGATATGAGCAAAAATATCCTCTATGTGTCTTAAAAGTTATAGAAAATATGTTAACATTTTTTTTTTAATAATCTGGGCATGTCTGAGCACCGCGCCACAGTATGGAAACATGCCTTAAAATAAAAATAAATAAAAAGTGGAAATAACAAAATTAATATTATGAGACAGAAATGTATTACAGGACCATGCCTGGAGTATCTACAATGGTGCATTGGTGCTGTTGCTAACCTGGTAGGGCTTGGAAGTGTGTAGTTTCTAGGTTGTAAGCATGGATGCCTATGCAAATGATGTATAATGGGGTAATCATGTCTACATATCTCTTCTGTGTAGGTAGAGAACCATGTTGGTGTCTGCACAGGAGGTAGCTGATATCAGGAGAGGGTGTGTCTAATAACTAAAAGCTGACCGGAGCTTAGCTGCACTTGTTTCCACTGCATGCCACCATGCTAATGGTGTGTGTACACTGACTTCTAAGATTTGTTTACCTACGGAGCACATGTTTCCTCATGTTTGCATGGTGCACTGCTGTGCTGAGCATGGAAGTCTGGGGGATGTCTACTGACTGCCAAGCTTTGTTTACCTATGGGGAGCATATTTGCTCGGCTCATCACATTGCTGAGAGTATCTAAAAGGTAATGATGTATTAATTAGTTTTGACCCTTGTTTAACTTAAACTATGGGCATTAAATGATGTTAATGATATACTAGGCAGGTGAAATGCATCATAGGTAGCCAATCACACAGGCAGCACCTACAGTAGAGCACTATAAAGTATGCAGACACAGTACAATCTGATTTTTCCACCATACTCTACACCATTGGAGTACAGAGTTGGGAATTTTACCTGAAAGAATGATAGGGGCTGCTGCAGGGCTGCTACATCTGTATGTGCTAAATGCTGAAGTCAATGCTGCTGGTGCTGTTGACAATAGGCCTTGGCAGAGAAGGAGAAGAATGTTCAGGTTCAGGGTAACCTTCCAGGAGCTACATGAGCTAGAGGTTGTAGAGCACTACAGCATGGACAAAGACATACTACAAGAACTCACTGAGCTCTGCTGCCCTCAACTCAGGCCCAGAGCCAACAGAGAGGAACCCATCCTAGTGGAAACAAAGGTATGTGTTGCCCTTAGGATAATATCTACAGCTACCTTCCAAAGACCAACTGAGGACACGATGGGGGTCTCACACGTGTCAGCATCCAGGGTCCTCCACCAACTCCCAGATGTCATGCTACCACATGCCAGTGGCACATTTATGTTCCCCTCACTCCTTAGGTGAGGGCGAGCAATATGCAACACTCCTACCATGTAGCACACTACCCTGAGGCTGGGTGCCATAGATTGTACTCATGTAAACATCAATGCACCACTTAGTGAGGAGGGTAGAATATATGTCATCCACAAGGGGTACCATTCTATCAACTACCAGGTTGTGTGCAATGCTCAGGGAATTATCAGGAATGTGTATGCTGGCAACCCTGGCAATTATCACAACTCCCATATCTGGCACACATCACAGTTCTACCAGATGTTTGCTAGGAGGGACATCCCACATGACCAGTTACTGAGGGATGCTGGCTACACACTGGAACCCTGGGTGATGACACCCATCAGAAATCCACACACCCATGAAAGAATGCCAAAATGAAGCACACGCACAGACTAGGAACATCACAGAGTGTGTTTTTGTGCTGCTTTAGTCATGGTTACTGTGCCTCAATATATCTGGTGGAGCCCTGCAGTACTCTCCAGCCACATGTGCACATATGTTCACAGTATGTTCCATGCTACACAATATGATCCTACAGAAACACCTGCAGCAGGATCAGCAAAGAGAAGGGATACATAGCCCCCCACCAGTGCCTAGGTCACCACAGCCACACTCACAGGAGGACTCTAAGGCTGAGACCCCTAATGATGTCCCTGTAGTCAGACATAGGCATGCCTAGTACGCCCTTGCATTTAGCTACGAGACAACATATAGCACATTCACTGACAACCCTCTGGCCCTAGGGACTGACACCTTACTCCTACTCACATACATATATTAAAATAGCTGATGCCAGGCAACCCACACAATCTGTATCTCTCCATGTATCGGCCATGTACTGTTTGTATCACACAAAGTCAGCCCTGAAATACAGGTCTGACAACTGCTGAATTTGCAAGGTAAGTTTCTAATTACACACTAATTGTAAGGATTGCTATAATATGGTATCATATGTATGGATCTGCTGTTGTTATGCAAGGAAATATAGTGGGCTATTTAGACAAATGTAACATCCACATGGGACTACAGTCCAATAGTATGTGTTTCTTAGTATTCACTATGCATCATGGTTGGAATTTTCATGACATCAGGCAAGGGAGATGTTAAATCAGTGACCACACATGATATGTGGTCAACTGTCTACCCAAGCTGATCATGTGCTGTTGTTCCCCCACCCCAAGACAGCAGTATACCCATACAACTGCTTTGACAGAAAATCAGCTATGATATATCAGTGGACCAGGCAATCTCAGGGCTGCAACATAGATATCACTCACAGATTGTATGTCTCTCTTCAATGTACATATTTATACCATTGTTTGTGTGATGAATGACTCCACTCTGTCTGGTGGCCTGTGTGGCTCAGTGGACTAGGGAAGCCAGCACTGGTGATGGTGTTGATGGTTCTAATCTGTAATTGCTCACATATTTTGCATGTGAAGTAGTATAATTTTGGTGTTTTCACAGACTGTCATATCTCTCAACCTCTCAGTGCAAGAAATCTGGACAAAGACAGAAAGATTGGGGAGACAAAGGCCGAAACATTGGGACAGATTTTAAATATTGTTCCCATAAACCTAGAAAGTTGCTGGAATTAAAGGTGTTGCATTATTACATATTTTGTGAAGGATATGAAGTCTGAAACACAAATGTTTGTCTGTATTTAGTATAATGTAGTGACGTCAATATTCAATAATTCACCAGAAGACCACAAATGTATAAGGAACAGACCAAACATATGAGGCAAAACTCTGGACATACTGTAAAAATCAGGACAGTTGAGAGCTATGCAGACTGTCAGTCTGTTGGTGGTGTAACATTGCTAACCTCAGTTACATATTAAGTACAGCACAGAGCAGGGGAGTGCCATAGACATTTTGAGTGAAGTGCAATATTGCAGAGACAGGGGTGGATGTTAATGTCTGTAATATACAAAATCCTGGACTGGAGTACAGTATGTGTGGCCTGGAGTATCTTTATCAGTACTGACAGTCTCACTGGGCATGCACAGACACTTAGTTAAAATGAGTGCAATTCTGTTTCCCCTTCATCAAAATGACCTGTTAAGTATAAATGTCTATGCATATAGGCATATACATATACATATCTGTCTGTCACTATCTCTCTCACATGCAGAGTATATCTATTGCTATGTAGTGTCAAATAGATATATACCAATATATATAGCTATATATATATATATATATATATATATATATATATATATATATATATTAAAATGATACATACATTCCCCTATATATCTACATAATACATATACATAACATACACGCACAGCTACAGTTATATATACATCCCTGTTGTATACAGAAATATATGTCTGGATGTCTGTATTGTCCGACATACCCTAATAACGTTGAGTAAATCTGCACTATCACGCAGCCATACTGTTGCTCAAAGGATCCAAACTAAGGGTGCAACAGTACATAATCCACTTACCTACAGACCCCTGTGCCTGCTGGATGTCACCACTTAGACACAGGTAAGCAGGTGGTGTAATGTATAATGTTGTCAATGCATGTATGGACAGGGAACATTGTCCTGGCCACATGTTTGTATGTGTAACTGCAAGCAGCCACATATGGCCGTACTGGTAACTGTACACACATAGCTAGGATAAAAATAGTTATCTCACTACTAGGATACTAGATGCAGATAACTGTATGAAGCAATATCACTCTGCAGGCAACAGATGCTGTTTGACACAAGCATAGTTGTGTGATGCACAAGTACTGTGCCTGCAATCACATATAAAGCAGACGTAATCTGTGGCACATGCAATAAGTAGTGTGATCTGTAGTGTATAACACCAGATAGGTAGGGGTTCTAATCTTACTCCAGCCCACTTGGTGTATGTGTATGTATCCATATGGCATAACCTTGGTAACCAAGACATAGGTATAGTTTTGCAGTGTTCTATTTATAGCTGGTGATGTGGCCTACCCCCAAAGGACTAACCACAACAAGGCCTGCTTATGTCATCAATCATAATATATCCTAAACTGATAGTACTAGGAGACATGAGGTGTGTTGCATGCAATATGTGCTGTGATCTGTAGTATGTACCATTACATTGGTAAGTGTTCACATCTACATACAGCCAATTTACAATACGGATGTGCATTGGCATGTCCCATATGCAGTGATTGGAAGTGGTACTAGCCTCAATGTAGCCATGTTTGCATGTGAGCCTGTTAGAGCATTTTACATCATGCTATGGAACCATAGGATGTTTGAACTGAACTAGAATAATGGCCATACATCCCTCACAATCACAGACATCATCATAAAAAAACACCAACTAGATAACAAATAAAAAATAATAAAAAAAATAATAAAAATGGAACCATTCGTTGAGCAGAAACAAGTTTACTTATATAAATATAAAACACTCAGTATTTTGTTACAAAAAGTAAGCGCTTTCATCAGGCACATAGACCAAACTTCATCAGACAAATTCAATAATATAACAGTTCAGCTTTTATAACACCCCCACCCCCAACCATTACTTACTCAATTGAAATCAGTCTAATTGAATTAAATGAATCAATACTATAAGCAATACACATCAGCATCAAATAAAAAATAAAAAATAAAAATTAGAAATTAAAACAAACCAGTATATTATAAACTGACTGAATGAAAATATGTTAAATACATAATACACACCCACTTTTTTCAATAAAAGGTTTTTTATCTATCCAGTACGCTAAGCTTCAATTTACTAATGATAGAAATAGTATCATTCAACCCTGGGGGGACGTGGGTATTAAGGAAGACTTGCCACCAAGTCTCCCTATCCTCCAACCATAATTTCCAAGGTCCCCCATGCTCACCCATCTTAACCTGTTGTAGTACCACAAATTTAAATACATGGTCAGGAAAAATTTTAATGTGTCTGTATAAAGCATTTTTTTCATCACCCCTACAAACATCATAAAGATGTGACTCAATTTACGTTGAGTTTTCCCGATATAAAAACCGGGACAGTGGGAATAGAGGGCAGCATAAACGACACCTTGCATATGACAATTTAACCTACCCTTAATACAAATAAATCTGTTCACAATTTTAACCTTAGATGTCACTAAAATATTCCTACACTGGCTACACGCACCACAAGTTGCCATTTTGCCCTGTACTTTACCATCCCTGACTTGTTCTAATAAATTTTTGATATTCCTACCTCGTCTGTATGCAAATTCAGGGTGTGTACTGAAACAGTTACCCAACACCAGATCACTATTCAAAATTGTCCAATTCTTATTAACTATGGCCTGTATAACACAGCTATCATCTGAAAATGTTGTTACCAAGGGACAAGATGCAACGTTATTCATACCCCCTGTATTCACATGGACCAAATCTACCGTAGTCCCACAATCAAAAACTTTTGTTGTATTAACATCGATAGCTAAGTACCCCATGTTATCATTTGAATCGTTCAAAATAGGCTTAAAATGGCCACTGATACGTTTGTCAATTACCTCCTTTCTGATACTACTGACCAAATACTTAAAACATCCGACACATGAAATCACATTCTTCAATAAAGTCCTTATAGTTGGACACCATCCAGGCCGCCCTAACTAACTGACCCTTAATTATACCTCGCTTGACATGTGCAGGATGACTGCTATCAAAATGTAACATACTATTTGAATACGTTGGCTTCCTGTAAATCTTAGCTTGCAAACCATCCCTTGTTTTGATCAAATTGACATTCACATAGGAAATCCCATCAACCCCTGCATTGTATGTAAATTTCAAAAATGTGGAACTTCCATTAATATAGTTCATAAATTCCACAATATCTTCCTCTGAACCTTTCCAAGCAATAAACAAGTCATCCAGGTATCTCAAATACAAAATTACATTACTAAACAAGGGACAGGAAAACAAATAGGTTCTCTCCCACCAGGCCATGACTATGTTGGCAAAAAGTGGACCACATGGGAAACCCATAGCCACCCCCTCCAATCGCTTAAAGTAATGTCCCTCAAAAAAGATGTAATTATTCCTGAGTACTACCTGCATGAGTTGTGTATACAAATTATTAACAGGCTGAGGTAACCCAAACTCTTCAAACAAAAATTCAGAAAACCATTCGAGGCCTATATCCTGAGGGATACAACTATACAGATCTTTAACATCTATAGTCATAAAAATGAAGTTCTGGTTGATTACATCAACTTTTTTACACTTGTCCAGAAATTGCCACGAATCCTTGCACAAGTGAGGGATGGCCATAACTCTCTCCTTCAATTTGTAATCCAGGTATTTAGCAATATAACTAGATTTAGACCAGGATGAATCAACTATTGGCCTAAGGGGTGGGTTACCCAAATCCTTGTGGATTTTAGGGATACCAAAAATCCCCGGAATTTTCGGAACATCAGTGGTCATATAGTTGTACTCATCCAGGTCAATTTGGTCCTGCATTAACAAATCCAAAAGATCACTGTCTATCCTACTGTATGCAATGTTGACTTCATTTAAAGAAGCTTCAGTATACGTATCACAATACAGGATTTCAAACATTTTTTGCACATAGTCGGCTTTAGACATGATGACCAATCCCCCCCCCCTTGTCTGGTTGCATAATCCGTAAATTCTCATTTCTCAAATCATTTAAACAATCAATTTCAAGCATTGACAAACTGGCCTCAAGCACATGGTTCCCCAAAAAATGTCGAAAATCAGTCTCTCACATTTTTTCAAAAGTTTTAATGGCATAATGCAAGTTTGGATTATAAGTACTGGGCATTTTCAAACAATGGTTGTTAACATTGAAGGAATCATTGTCATTTCTATGCATAAATTTCAAATTTAGTCTGTGTGTGTACATTTTAAGATCACAAATAAGCTGACTAATATCACTTTTACCACTGATGACAAAACTGAAACCTTTACAAACCACATCAACATGCTGAGTAGAAAATACATAATCAGTAAAGTTAAATACTTTGAAATCTTTTTTAGAGTTCAAAACAATGCTAGGTTTGATAATAGTTTCTGTACTCATCTCCTGTTCCTTGTAACCTGGCCAAACTTCTGCCCATACTGTCTCCTATTCCCACCCTGCGGGTACGGATTCCACTGCTGACATGCTCGGTTCTTCAACCTCTCGGATCGCCTTGGCCCCAGCTGGTCCAAAGGGGCCTCCTCTCCAGGATTGATAACTACATTAATCTCAACATTATTTTGTTGTATCGTACCCTGCTGACGTCTACCCTGCACAGGTGGGGGAGGGGGTAAGCATATCCACCCTTGTAAGCATGTCTGTCCCTCTCCAATTTTTTACTTTTATGACTAGCTATCACAGACACAATCCCTTCCACCTGTTGAAACAAGTGATCATAAGCAAACTTACATTGTTCCCATATGTCCCCATGATGGATCCTCTCATCCAAAATATGAATCTCCTCCTGTAGTTGCCCCAACACTGTATTATTGTGTTTACACATCAATTCTAGTAGCTCACAGCAATGTCGATCGAATAAGGCCAAGAGCTCCTGGTGATAACATGAATGTGGAACAATCCTGTTCGGAAACTTCCACACACGGAGGCCCTTCGGAATGTGCTGTAATTTAAGACATTCCCTGAAATAAAAGTTCTCCTGCTGGATCTTTTTATATTCCAATAATTTGTTTTTGTAATCCAAAAGAAGCCCATCCAGGTTAGGAACCCTGCCTTGTTGTTCACGAATGGAAGGTGCTTCACCTTGAAGCCAACGGACTAGAGATTCTGTTGATGTCATTTTGAAATTGTTGACTTCACTCACCGCATTGTTGACACCATGCAGACTAGCAGGTCTAGCAGGGGGAACCTCCTCAACCGAAGGTGTAACATCTTTTAAAAGTTGAGGAGTGTTGTTAAAAGCATGCTCCCTTGTATGCCCATTACCGTTGACACCTAGAGAGCTACCAACCAATGATCTGGAAATAGAACTGACCTCCGATGGCAACACACCATTCCCAAGCACACAGGGAGGGTTAAAAGTCTCACGTTCCATGATAACATCACATTGATGGCCGTTACCGTTCTCCACTGGAATCCTCGGCAATAACTGCTGAACCAAAACAGTTAAATTAGATACTGAGTCCTTGAGTTTTTGAAACTCATCCATAAACACTGAATTGTTCCCCTCAGCCATAAAGTGGTTCCCAAAAAAGACTCAAAAAAACCACCAACTAGATAACAAATAAAAAATAATAAAAAAGGAACCACTCGTTGAGCAGAAACAAGTTTACTTATATAAATATAAAACACTCAGTATTTTGTTACAAAAAGTAAGCGCTTTCATCAGGCACATAGACCAGACTTCATCAGACAAATTCAATAATATAACAGTTCAGCTTTTATAACACCCCCACCCACAACCATTACTTACTCAACTGAAATCAGTCTAATTGAATTACATTAATCAGTACTACAAGCAATACACATCAGTATCAAATAAAAAATAAAAAATAAAAAATAAAAATTAGAAATTAAAACAAACCAGTATATTATAAACTGACTGAATGCAAATATGTTAAATACATAATACTCACACACTTTTTTCAATAAAATGTTTTTTATCTATCCAGTACTCTAAGCTTCAATTTACTACTGATAGAAATAGTATCATTCAACCCTGGGGGGACGTGGGCATTAAAGAAGACTTGCCACCAAGTCTCCCTATCCTCCAACCATAATTTCCAAGGTGCCCCACTCTCACCTCTTAACCTGTTGTAGTACCACAAATTTAAATACATGGTCAGGAAAAATTTTAATGTGTCTGTATAAAGCATTTTTTTCATCACCCCTATGAACATCATAAAGATGTTCGTAAATACGCTGACTCAATTTACGTTGAGTTTTCCCGATATAAAAACCGGGACAGTGGGAACAGAGGGCAGCATAAACGACACCTTGCATATGACAATTGAACCTACCCTTAATACAAATAAATCTGTTCACTATTTTAACCTTAGATGTCACTAAAATATTCCTACACTGGTTACACGCACCACAAGTTGCCATTTTGCCCTGTACTTTACCATCCCTGACTTGTTCTAATAAATTTTTGATATTCCTATCTCATCTGTTTACAAATTCAGGGTGTGTGCAGGTACCCAACACCGGATCACTATTCAAAATTGTCCAATTCTTATTAATTATAGCCTGTATAACACAGCTATCATCTGAAAATGTTGTTACCAAGGGACAAGATGCAACGTTATTCATACCCCCCATATTCACATGGACCAAATCTACTGTAGTCCCACAATCACCAACTTTTGTTGTATTAACATCGATAGCTAAGTACCCCGTGTTATCATTTGAATAATTCAAAATAGGCTTAAAATGGCCACTGATACGTTTGTCAATTACCTCCTTTCTGATACTACTGACCAAATACTTGGGGTACCCCCTATCCAAAAACATCTGACACATGAAATCACATTCTTCAATAAAGTCCTTATAGTTGGACACTATCCAGGCCGCCCTAACTAACTGACCCTTAATTATACCTCGCTTGACATGTGCAGGATGACTGCTATCAAAATGTAACATACTATTCGAATATGTTGGCTTCCTGTAAATCTTAGATTGTAAACCGTCCCTTGTTTTGATCAAATTGACATCCAGATAGGAAATCCCATCAACCCCTACATTGTATGTAAACTTCAAAAATGTGGAACTTCCATTAATATAGTTCATAAATTCCACAATATCTTCCTCTGAACCTTTCCAAGCAATAAACAAGTCATCCAGGTATCTCAAATACAAAATTACATTACTAAACAAGGGAGAGGAAAACAAATAAGTTCTCTCCCATCAGGCCATGACTACAGTGGCAAAAAAGTGGACCCCATGGGGAACCCATAGCCACCCCCTCCAATTGTTTAAAGTAATGTCCCTCAAAAAAGATGTAATTATTCCTGAGTACTACCTGCATGAGTTGTATATACAAATTATTAACAGGCTGAGGTAACCCAAACTCTTCAAACAAAAATTCAGAAAACCATTCGAATCCTATATCCTGAGGGATACAACTATACAGATATTTAACATCTATAGTCATAAAAATGACCTTCTGGTTGATTACATCAACTTTTTTACACTTGTCCAGAAATTGCCACGAATCCTTGCACAAGTGAGGGATGGCCATAACTCTCTCCTTCAATTTGTAATCCAGGTATTTAGCAATATAACTAGTTTTAGACCAGGATGAATCAACTATTGGCCTAAGGGGTGGGTTACCCAAATCCTTGTGGGTTTTAGGGATACCAAAAATCCCCGGAATTTTCAGAACATCAGTGGTCATATAGTTGTACTCATCCAGGTCAATTTGGTCCTGCAGTAACAAATCCAAAAGATCACTGTCTATCCTATTGTATGTAAGCTGAACTGCTATATTATTGAATTTGTCTGATGAAGTTTGGTCTATGTGCCTGATGAAAGCGCTTATTTTTTGTAACAAAAATACTGAGTGTTTTATATTTATATAAGTAAACTTGTTTCTGCTCAACAGACATCATCATACCCATAGTTACAGGATCAGCACATATTGCCCCAGTCCAAGAGGGACACAGCCAGATGCCCTGCATTGAGATAACAGTCACCCAGCCAGTCAGACAGATGGCATTACTGAGGTGCACTGAGGTGCTCTGTGTGCCATTAGGCAGGTTTCTATTCCAAGGGTGCGTTTCAGTCTGCTAGAGAAATCTCTCCCACAAGCATGTAGTAGTAACGTCACGTACTAGATTAATGTCTTTACAGTGAGTCATCCATCTACTATGCTATACAGCCAATGCAACATCATACAACATAAGGTACACAAATGTATGTGGTATGCTCATGACAAATGCCAGCATACAGTATCTGTCAGTAACTACTACAAGTGGCATGGTGAACCAACACTGCATTACACAAGTACATGTGAACTAATATAGTCATCTTGTGCATCAGTCACATAGCTTCCTTTCCCTGCATGGATGGTGTGGATAACAGGGATATGGCACAGGTATCATCACTTGCACAGGGTGTTGTATGGGGTGCAGGAGGCCTAGGCTGGCCCAAATTGTAGACAGCATGTGTGTGAGTCAGGAGAGGATGGACCATGGAGAGGTGCCGTGTGTGTGTTTGTAGGTGACCTGCATTTGACATTGGTATGTGAGTGTGTGCATGTACACAGTCAAGCTCAGTGCTAGCCCTACACATGTGCATGTTGGACAGCTTTGGACCATAGATGGTAGAGTTAATAGTTCACAGTCTCCGGTCCCAAACATGGGAACTGGCTCTGCCAGGAGATGCACTGGCACCTCCATGCCCAAATTCAGAAGTGGTGCTAGTACCTGATGGTGACTGCTGTCTGCTGGGACCATGTACCCCACAGGACTGCCCAGGACCATGAACTCATGGCCTGCCATGTCATGTTGTGGACAGCACACTCCCCTCTGTAGTACTGGATGTACTGCCACTATGGGAGTGTGAGTGTGCATGGCCATGTGAACTCTCAGCAGATGGGGTTGCTGACCTACATCCACAGGTCCAACGCTCAACTCCAACCACATGTTCCAGCATAGACAATGTGCAGTCCAAGACAGACACTGTCTCAGTCCACCGTCTGTCCACTGCATCAGTGAACCAATCCAGGGTGTCCCCAATGCAGTGGAGGCAGTCATAGATGTCAGACTGTGCTGCATCCATAACCCTAAGCATACATCTGATGTTCCATTCAGAACATGTCTGGGCCTCCATGACTTCCCAAAACATGCACCAAGTGACCCATGCTGTGGCACCTGCAACAGGTGGTGGATGGACAGCACACCTCCTACAAGAACCCTTTTCAATCCACCTGTGTGGGATTTCACCAGCTGTCTGGCTATGGCATGTCTACACTCACTGGAGCCATAGTTGCCACACTTTCCTGTTCACTGGCCCAGCCCTCTAACTGTCTAATATCTGTGGCCTCCAGGGATGAGGTATGTGTAGGCATATAGACTGTGAGTGGTGACAATTGGGGCAGAAGAGGGATGTCTACCTCTGGGACAGATTCAGCCCACAACACCCCCACCTGTGCCTCACTGTGGCCATCATCAGAGTCTAAAGGGACACTGACATCAGGTTGTGTAGGGGGAAGACACCAACCCCCACAGTCACCTGCAATAAGAAAAAAAACAGCACATTAATACCTGCACTATTGTGTATGAAAAGCCTCCAAGACTCATAACAACGAAGACCCACAACTGGATCAGTAGTCAAACAAGTTTCTTCTCCACTTTCATCCACAAAACACTTCCTCAGAACAAAATACAAATTCAACTCAGGACCTTTATAACAATCACTTGAAGTAAATCAAGTAAAACATGACTAGCAATATTTACCTTTTAATTAATCAATATGACACTATACTTGAAAAAACAACACATTAAGCCCAGTGCAACTCTCTTAACAAATACGTGTAAATACATATTTCATTGCCTAATGTATTTACCTTCAACCTGTTGTATTTTAGATTATTTGCCTCATTTAAACCAGGTGCCTTATCTGCTCTTAACTGTAACTGCCAAAGAGTATATGTTTGTTTAACTACATTCCTGTGACTACCCCTTCTAAAAACCTTAGGTACCTGTTCCAGACTGAAATTTAAAAACAACCTATGCTGTTTACACACATAGTTATGTTTACATATGACATTATTCTGGCCCTTAACTGTACTAGAATATAATTGTTCCTTAACAAAACAAGTGTCATGCTTACCAGAAGCGTGACCAGGGCAATACCTGATGCACCCGTGAAAAGTTGAGAGTGGGGTAATGTCAGTACCATTGCATGTTGCAGCATAAGGTAATATGTCCATATATCTCACATTTACAGTAGCTATTGTGTTGCTTGTTGTATTTGTCACAATCTGAGTATGCGATATAACTGAGGTTAAACCCCACAAAGAACAAAGACCTAGCAATCACATAAAAGTATCTACAGCCTAACACACTGACTGCTACAGTATTACAATGCTGATCACAGTAAGCTTACCTGCATGCTCCTCAGCTATGGAAACTGTGGCACCCACCACCACGATGTATGGTGTGATGGATGCCTGGGAGCTGTTGTGTGTGCCTAGGTATGCCAGGAATTCCTCAGTTTCTGAAAGTGGTTGTTTTGCTGCAGGCCCTTCACCGGTGACAGCACGATCCCTGGCTACATCTGCTGCCCTTCATCATGCAGCATTTATCATGTCAGTTGCCTAGTGTCTAACCTGTTCAAATGTCCTGCCCTGCTGGCTTGTCCATTCACATTATGGACAAGGTCTGCCCACAATGCAGCCTGCCGCTCCCTACTTTGTCTCCCTGTGGATAGTAGGATGTGATGATGTTGCCTTAGTGCTTGTAGCATGATTTCATTCTTTGCATCCGATAAGGGTGCATGGTATCTACTGTACATAATTCCTGAAAGACAACAAAAGGGGAACACATTACAGGATCACATATGTGGATGTACACTATGTACAGATACAGCAATGGCTAACAGTAACCACTGCTTGTTCACACATGTCATACTCCACAGTGTACAAACAAAGTGTGTGGCTACAACTAAGATAGTAGCAATAGTCAGGTATTCCCATGTGTGCCATGATAGCTAGTGCTGTATTATCATACACCCAACACTCAGATCTACTGTAGTGTGTCCCCTATGGGCAACCCCTTGATAATATGTCATACAAACAATTTCACACAAATAGCAGAGTGCTATTAAAACCACTATGAAGGGACAGTCCAACAAGACTAGTGTGCCACAATGACAAAATACAATGCACCCTTGATATTTTGTACATCCTGTGTAGTTGTAAGACAGCAGGAGGTCACTCACATGTCATTATCATAGGTCTAAGACAGGCTTAATCTGTAATCACTATTCCTCATAAGTCTATTCACCCATCTGCACCCTGTTGTAGGCAAAAACATTTACATACCTGATGGAGTGCAGTACTCCTCTGTTGATATGTGGTGATAGTATAGTTGTCACAATGGAGTGCTCTGTGTGAGGAAGGTCACATACAGAATGGTTCCCATAGCCAGCGGCTTGCCATTTAAACATGCTTCCCAGCAGCAGGTGATTACCTCTAAACCAATCTGTAGTTCTGAAATGCTAATTGCAGCCAAAACATCTGATTTTACACTATCATCAGCCAATGACATGCAATCACTGTAGCATATATAAGGCCTTCATGTAGATTAGGGCCCCTTTCTGATATGTTGTGCTGGACATTACTGGGGTGAGGAGACTACATCATCATTCTAAAGACATGCTTCTGGAGCATTTCTCCCCGGGCCTCCGCTGAAAACAGGATCTGTGGAACCTAGTCGGACTCCTTTCCAAAAAAAAATAAAAATAAAATAAAAAAAAGAAATCACAGCGAGTAGGTCTGCAGCAGACACCTTTATATAGAGATGGGTGTGCTACAGGCTGCAGCTACTGCTGCAGGTAATAGACATAGGCAGACAGTGTGAAGACTTTGGAGGACAACAAGCTGTAGGAGTAAATGTATGAGCTGTGTCAGCCTTGTTATAGAGCCAGGACCAGAGTGAGAGTACCCTCTACACTCTAGTGAAGGCATGTGTCTCAGGTAAGCATGTTAGGCAATGGTATCAATAACAGAGTACTAGGCAACATGTTTGGTGTGTCCTTGAGCAAGATGGGATATATATATATATATATATATATATATATATATATATATATATATATATATATATATATGTGTGTGTGTGTGTGTGTGTGTGTGTGTGTGTGTGTGTGAGTATATGTCCACCATTTGGTCATCTGCCAGGCCTTGTATTACAGTCTGGTAGTAATTTGCAGTGTGTATGAGGGCAGTCCTTGATACAAGCAGAGACTTCAAATGTGTATGTTCGTTGTTCAGCTGTGGTAATCTGCAATGTGACTCTGATAGGATTATGTGGTGTACTCTGATATTAGTAGCCCTCATTCATAGCACTTGAGTTGACATTCTCTGTGAATACATATTACTGCATGATGTGACAATTTATGCACATATACATTTGCTATAGGGATATGTGAAGTGTGTTCCTACCGGCAGGCCTGTGATTTCCATCAGTTAAAAGGCAGTCAATTCATTTGACATTCATTGTGTGGATAAAGAGTGCATGATTCTGTCATTAATTTCTGGCTTCACAATACTGAAAATTCAGTGCTACACACCACTGGATTTGAACCCAGGACTGCATGTGGCAAAAATGTACTTTTATGAGCCATTTAACAAACTGAGCTACTGCTACAGTAGGTTTATTTGCAAGACATATGTGCACACCTAGAGGCTGTGACAATCATGTTCTACATCCATCAGAATGTGCAAGGCTTTATATGGCTGTATTTCTGCACCAGGGTCCCAGTTGCACATGTATTTTGCTATTAATGTCTTAGAAGGTGTCTTTCTACATGTTGCTGATAAAAGGGCACATGTACTTGCTATCAGAGGCCTCACTTACATCCATTATTGTCTTTGGCTTTGTAGTGCTGTACGATTGCACCAGAGTACCAGGAACACTCCCATGTTTTCCATTAAGTTTTATTCAAGTTTGCACGGTGCGGTGCTACAATGCACTGAAACGTGCTTAATGACTGTAACTGGCAATTACTATTTTTTTAAAGCACCTATTTTAAGTAAAAGTCTTGTGTCTTGGCAGGTAATGCACTGGTTTGCAGTGTGATGGTCTCGGGTTTGAAACACGGGATAGGTGTTTATTTTGTAAATGTGTAATAGAATTTTAAGGACACATATAATCAACATAGCTCTATTTAGCTGATCTTAGTGAAGCTGAGCAACGTGGTGTGCTGAACAGCATCGCACTAAAAATATAAAGAAAAGAAAAATGAAAGGATAAAAAAGAGGTGAAATGGGGTGCAGGCAGAGGGAAAAACATACTGGAAGGCAGAAAGGGATGTGCAGGATGGTGTAGCAAAGAACCATAGCTATCCATTTCTTGTACAGCAACAGCTGTCCACCTTGACAGAATATGTACATGGATTTGAACTTTTGCCCACAGAAAGAGGGGTGAGGACAACATAACTATATTTTCAACCCAATTGGACCAAATTACTTGTGTCCAGTAGACAAATAGGTGAAATGGAGAGCTATGTATGAAGCAATATTTTTTGGGGGGACAGGTGCCCATTTTTTTTAAGGTGTGAGTGGAATGTTGGGAAGAGAGATAGGTACATGTTTGGGAGTTTAGTTGGGTAGGTGAGAATGCACCTGCAGAGAGACAAGACAGACAATACAGCAGACAGGGACAGTGTGTGACACATGAGGAGGGTGAACACCTTGGATGGGGAGGGTGTTGTGGAATCCAAGTCACATGTGCCTCCAGACAGCAGCAGCATGACTCACATCCCCACCCATGGGACTGTCAGCACTGCTCCTTCATTACCTCAAGGATGGCAGTGGTGAAGGCTGGGCAGCAAGGTAAGGCTGCCCACCAGGTTGGCCAGCATGCCCTCAATCCAGTGGAGGCAGTGGTTAAACCCACAGTAGTACATCTTGTGCACCAAGACTGGCAGCTCATCCCGGGTGACAACACCCCCTCCACCACTGCTCCGAAAGGGGGCTGGGCTCTGTCCCATGGGGCTGTACTACCCAATGCCACAGGTAGTGTAAGGGCAGCAGAGGGGGCACCACCAGTCTAGGTCCCAGATTTGCTGGGACCTGGTGCCATGGTCGGTTGAGGCAAGGTAGGGAGATCAGCCAGAACTGGCCTACCTTGATATGCTGTGGAGATAGAGGTATAGCAATAGGTTAAGGTTAGTAATAACCAAACCATTGTTAGTATTAACAGAATGGAACATCATTTTAATTTACACAAATACATATTAATGTATATTATATGTAACACAACAGTAAATCACATAACAGTCAGTATGGTAACAGCGAGCCAGGAAGAAGTAAGCTATAAGGGCAACAAAATAGTTAGTTTAACAAAGTATGTTAATAGTAAATCATAAAAACACATAATATTACATCACATTTTGCAAAAGTATAGTTTGTTTAACAACATATGTTAATATTAAATCATAATAATAAATAACAATAATAAATGAAAATAAGGAGTAGGGAGAGAGAGAAAAAAACATTCCATTAGTGACATTGCAGATTATATCCCTGAAAACACTGATAATAAATACTCTACAGGTGTGTCATGTCAGTTTTGGTACAGTGACTACAATTCTCCTATAGCTGATGTAGCATGTACATACGTCAGTTTTGGGCAAGCAATGACAAATGCAGGTATGCAACTACAGAGAACAGTTTCACATAATGTGGACTTGTATAACTACCAAGATGTTCTGTAAGCAGATTTTGGAATACATTGCATTCCAGGTAGTCTTTCTCTGATAATCCTGTGACAGACGGATTAGGCAGTTTTAATTACATTACGAGAAATTGTGACACTTGAGAGGCATGTTTGGGTACAGTACATAAACTAGACAACTGTCATGGCTTAGTTGGGAGGCATGCAGATAGAACCCAATAGCTGTGACTGCAGGAGACATCTGAAAAATAATGTAATAACTGACTACAGCAACTTAGTACACACATGCAAAGAATGCAGCCATACTGCAAATAAACAGATTTATTTATGAATCAACAATGCTGTTGAACACTTTCTTGCTATTGATTTTAAAATTCTGTGAAATTTACACACAATATTTGCTCATAATATGTGTTACCTCACCCATATACATTTTGTTCCTGTGGAGACAGAAAATGTGAGCATTACGAGACTGATACTGAAAATTTAGTGCTATACACCACTGGATTTGAGCCCAGAACTGCGTGTGGAAAAATGCACTGTGTTTAAGGATTCTAACAGATGGAGCTACTGAGTCACTACTGACTACTGAGTGACTGACACTGGCCTAGAGGTAACTTGGAACCATACTATGAGTTGAGTAATACAAGTTACAGGACATTCTTCTTGCATTCTAAAACTATTACAGTGTTATAATTGACTGCAGTGACTGTAAAACACACATGCATGGAATACAACCATACCGCATATATTAATACAGCCTATTTTTAAATCAACAATGCTGGTGAACACTTTATTGGTATTGCTTTGAAATATCTGTGAAATCCACACACAACATCTGCCCATGGAGTGGGCTACCTCACCCATATACCTTTATTACCTAAAGTAAGAGGAATAGAGAGCATTATATGACTGATACTAGCCTGGAGGCAGCCTTGAAGAGTATGAGTTAAGCAATACAGTTTGCAGGCCATTTGTTTTGCATTTTACAGCTATTACAGTGTTACACTTGATTGTGGCAACCTTACCATAGACAATCAATGCATACAGGCTATTGCAATGGTTATGAAAACAAAATCCTGTTGTACACAATGTTGCTTACTGTTATTGGTATTGCTTATTGTTTATTGCACTACAGTTGTTATCATTCAGTTCTTGCACTAAAGCTCTAATTGCCCATTTATTGCACTACAGTTGTACATGCCAGTTTATTGCACTACAGTTTTTCTTGTGTATACTTTACTGCAGTAAATACTTTCCTCTTTCTTGCTTATTACACTACAATTAGCACAATATATCCATACTTACCACTCACGGCACAACCAGGCCTGGCACCCAGCATGGGACTCGACATTGTGAGCTCTCTCAGCTGCAGCTGTTGGGAGAGCAGCACACCATTATGCATACCAGTTTTGCAGACATTCAGCTTGCATATAGGTAAAACAGAGGAAAAATTGCTTATATATTTTGTGGCATTTTCTGTTGTAGCTTCTTTACCCCAGGTGTCCAAGTCCAAGGTTCCTCTCTTTCTCCTCTTCGGATCATTATAATGGTGATGACACTGCTCACCTGTGCAGGGAATAACAGTAACACTGGTGAGTTCCCTGGCCAAATGGTCCCGGTCCTCTGCCTTACACTCTATGCCCTGGAAACCATCCTGCAGTAGCCTATGTTCATGTTTTTTTTACCAGGAGCCCAACCATGACCCTGGACTCCTGAATACCCCACTTCTGTGCCCAAAAATGCATACCTTCACCAGCACCACCTGCCATATCAACAGTAGATTGAACTCCAATGACTGTTGCAGAATTCCCACCTAATATAGGCTGTTTTCCTGGCCTTACACATCATTCAGCAACATTCAAAAAAGTGCTGCATCACTTAGCAACACACAAACCTGCTAAGCAGAGCTGAGCAGTGTGAAAATTCGCACAACTGTAGTTTTAGCAAAACTAAGCACCACAAACATTGGTAGCCATTAGTATGCTTATGCCATGGTACAGATGATTGAGCAAAGCTTAGTAGAGCGCAGCAGTGCCATATTTCACAATTTTATTACATTAAACAAAAATTGTAAATTAGTTCTGCGTACTATAAAGTTGAACCTACAACACATAAGGCTGTAACTCTACCCATTTAGCTACTTGGATATTATGAAAACTAGTATACCTTCACATATACTTCTAGGCTAGTTGTTAGTGTTGTTCAGCACTATGCTGAGCTGTATAAACATGCATAAACAAACCTATAAATAAATAATTAATTACATCCGGTTTCTATTTTTAGATGCCTGGCAGGTGTCGTCTACGTATGTGTAAGTGGTGCTTGGCTCTGCAATGCTCCATGTAGGGTTTCACATCTAGAGCAAGAGAGGTAATCGTGTCTTCCCTATTCATCCCTTATCAGGCCCATCATAGAATACAATGCCCCTTGGGATATGTACCTACCCAACAACACCTGCAGGCATTAGGAGAGACCCCAAAAGTACCTCACTAGGGTCAAGAAGGGTCCAGGTCCCATGCCATACACCAACTCCAGTTCTGGTTGGTTGCAGTTACGTTGAGAAATAAATAGAACTTGCTGGAGGGGAGCCAGAGGCTCCTTCTGCTCTGGAATAGAATTCCAGTTCATGGCAGAAAGAACACACTGATCTTCTGAACCTATGAACCTATGCCATGCAAATGGCAATTACAAATAAAATTACAACTGAAAAATAAAATAATTAATTATGCTAATTGATTACATCAGGTATCGATTTTTACATGCGTAGCAAGTATGAGCTGTCTATATGTGAGCACGGCTTGACATTGCTGCACTCCGTGTGGTACTGCACAAACATGCAAACAAATAAAAAAACATATAATGTATATATTGCACATTCAACACAATTCACAGCATTTCAACAGTGGCAGGGTGCATTACACGGAGCCTCACCCTGTACATAATATTTGACCAGGCATCCACACCCCAGGTAGCCTCTACACATCTTCCTATACTGATTCAATATCCCTGTTTCTATGCTCTTCTTCTACAGTACGTCATCATTAATATGCATGGCTCACTGCTGAGGTGGAACAGTGGCTGTGTACATGGATACATTCTGTGTAGGCTCTAAATGGTGCCTACACAGAGTTTACTAAATCCTGGGGTAAGTATATGAGCACAACCAGTGGGATTGTCACTACTTATAAACTGACTTCAGCCCACACTTACCCATACTCCAGTCTGGGATTCTGAGTGTTATAGACAATGACATCTATCCCTGTTTCTGCAGTACTGTACTTCACTCAAATTGTCCATGGCATTTTTTAACTGTCTGATGTAATTAATATGTGACAGAGGTTAATAATGTTACATCACACACAAACTCGCAGCCTGTAAAAAAAACAACATAATAATACCTCACATCCAAAAGAAGTGGATACTTCCAGATTAAAGCCATCAACTCCATCACACATGATAATTTCCCTAGTCCACTGAGCCACACAAGCTGCCTGACAGATAGGGGGCATTCATCATACAATCAATACCATAAATATATGCATAGTTATTCCTGCGTTAAGCGAGACAGACAATGTATGATCAATTTCTATGTTACTGCCCTGAGATTGCCTAGATTGCTGAAATACCATTGATGAATTACTGTTAAAGCAGTTATATGAGAATGCTACTGTGTTGGGTGTAGGGGAACAGCACTGCATACTCTGCTGGGATAAACAGTAGTCCGAATATCATGTAACCCCACCGTGTAACATCTCTCTTGACTGATGTACTAAATATTCCATGCAATGAGGCTTAGTGAATATTAAACTACACACAATAGTGGAATGGGTATCTGTAATCCCATGTGGATGTTACAGCTGTCCAAATATCCCCTATATTTACTTGCATAAATGTAGATCCATACATACAATGCCATATCATAATAATCCTTTCAAGTACTGTGTTGGTTAGAGACTTACCTTGTGAATTTAGCAGTTGACAGAACTGTAGTTTAGGGATGACTCTGTCTGATGCAAGCAGTACACAGCCAATACATGGATAGGTACAGGTTGCGTGGGTTGTCTGGCATCAGTTTTAATATATATATGTGAGTAGGAGTAAAGTGTCAGTCCCTGGGCCCCTAGGTTGTCAGTGAATGTGCTATGCATTGTCTCCTAGCCAAAGCCAGTGCATACTGAGCATGCCTATGTCTGCCTACTGGGACATCATCAGGGAGTTCATCCTCACAGTCCTCCTGTGACTGCAGCTGTGGTGATTTAGGTACTGGTGAGAGGTGGCGTATCCCACCCCTGTGCTGATCCTGCTGTAGCTGTTTCCACAGGATCAGATTGTGTAGCATAGTACATACTGCGAATGTATATGCACATGTGGCTGGAGAGTATCGCAGGGCTTCACCAGATATATATATATATATATATATATATATATATAGTCACCAAAACCATGACTTCAGAAGCCCAAACACACGCTCCATGATGTTCCTAGTTTGTGCGTGTGCCTCATTATAGTGTTCTTCCATGGGCGTGTCTGCATTTCTGCTGGGTGTCATTATCCACAGTTCCAGGGCATAGCCAGCAAATGGCCATGTGGGATGTCCCACCCTAACAAACATCTGTTACAGCTGTGATGTATGCCAGATATGGGAGTCATGATAACTGCCAATGCTGCCAGCACACACATTCAGGATAATTCTCTGGGTATTGCACATGACCTGGCAGTTGATGGAGTGGAACCCCTTGTGGTTGACATAGATTCTATCCTGCTCACTGGATGGTGCTTTGATGTGTACATGAGTGCAATCTATGGCACCCAGTACTTCAGGGTATTGTGCTACATTATAGAAGTGCTGCATATTGCTGGCCCTCATCTCAGGGGTGAGGGGAAAAGATAGGTAATTGCTGGCATGTGGTAGCATGGCATCCAGGAACTGGTGGAGTACTCTGGATGCTGATGCCTGTGAGACCTCCATCATGTCCCCAGTTGGTCTTTGGAAGATACCTGTAGCTATTATCCTAAGGGCTATACATACCTTTGTTTCCACTGGGATGGGTTCCCCTCTGTTGGCTCTGGGTCTAAGTTGAAGGCAGCAGAGCTCAGTGAGTTCTTGTAGTATGTCCCTGTCTACTCTGTAGCACTCTACAATCTCCAGCTCATGTAGCTCCTGGAAGGTAGCCCTGGGCCTGAAGACTCTTCTTCTCTGCCTAGGCCTATTGTCAGCAGCACCAGCAGCATTGACTTCAGCATCTAGCACATACATACATATGTAGCAGACCTCCAGCAGCCCCTAGCATTATCTTAGTTAAAATTCCCAACTCTGCACTCCAATGGACCAGAGTATTGGCGGGAAATCAGATTGTAGGGTGTATGCATACTTTATACAAGTCTGCTGTAGGTACAGAATGTGCGATTGGCTATCTTTTATGCATTCCACCTACCTACAATATAATTAACATCCGTTAATGGCCCACTTTCAATGTGTGAAGCCATGCACAGTGATGCATAGCTTATGCAAAGGTCAAAATTAATAATTTAATACATCTACTTTTAAGGACATGCTCACCCAGGCAGTGCGCCATTAAAACACATGTACCTAAACTTACAAGAGACTAGAAGTGAGAGGACACACCCCCTGATGTCAGCCACATCCTGTGTAAACATCAACATGGTCTAAGAGCCTACACAAAGGGGATATGCAGACACAATTACTCCTTTCTGCTATTCAATAAATCCACCTCATTTGCATACATATCCATGCTGACAGCCTGGAAACTACACACTTCATAGCCCTATCACCTTACCAAAAGCAGCAATGCACCATATAAGGGACCCCACACAAGGTCCTACAATACATTTCTGACACATATTAAAATTGTTTCCTATTTTTTTCTATTACTCATGTTTGCACACTGAGGTGATTAGAGCAAACATGCTGAAATTATTTAAAAAATTATTAATTTAACTTATTCTCTTAATCTTTCTAACATCCATAATAATAGTTTTGCTCATATGTGTATGTGGTACAGTATTTTCAGCTGATTTTTGTCCACATTTCTACAGTTTTACATGCCCTTTTGCATGTCTAGACACCTGTATGCAGAAAAATTCTGTGTACATTACGGACACTGACATGGGGTCAAAACAGATGTCTTTCTGCTTGTTGGATGACTCTGCTTGCCTCATTTGCATGAGATTCACCTGCTTATGAGGCGATTTGCATGCCATGGAAGTTTCCGTGTTTGCATGTGCATGCCCACCACTCAGCAGTGCTTAGTGATTCTCAATATGTTCACGTCTGTTATGCTTACACACACAAAAAAGTGTAGGCTTTATTGAATTCCCCCTTCAGTCTTTTTATGTATATGTTCTGCTTTTCTTAATACCTGATTTGGGAATGTGGGTTGCAAATAGATAGGTAGTGTTTTCCTTAACTAGGATTTAGTTTGACCTAATCAGCAGTAATGTGTGGGGATGGGTACTTGCTGTACTAAAATACACTTTTTACAGCCCTGTTTATATTATTTGGCTTGAATAGGCTGGTTTAAAATTAAACAATACGTATATTTTCCACAACTATATATTTTCCACACTTACTTCTAAGTATATAAAAGCTGATATGTTTAACATTGTAAAATACATCTGATTTTTGTTACTGCGGATCACTTATCTGTGATGAATGGCTTATTGCTTTGAAACACTACCTGGTTTTCATGATTTTTGTGAATTATTGTGACTGAGCTCATCAACAAAGTTTTAAAACCACTAGTTTCTCTGTTTTTTTTAATTTTTTCCTCAACACTCATGGTGGTAAGGTTGGAACTAGACAGATTCCTATGCTTGTTCATTTTTTTTATACAGTTCAAGAAAGTGTGACGCATCAAGATCTGCAATCAAAATAAAAAAAATAAGCTGCATAGAGGCTTATTTTGCCTTGAAGGAATTTGACATGTGCCGTTACAGAGACAAGGCTCAAAAACCTATACTACATTTCACAAACACTTGGTTATAACTCATATTCCCTCAGTGAGGCTCAGTGACCAAGAAGGTGGTGCATCCATTTTTATACATCAATCTTTCAAAAGCAGAGTTATAAAAACAAATTGTAGATATGAAGTTTTTCACACTGAAGTTAAAATAAACACCACAAACTACAATTTCATAACATGTAATCAAGCCCCCCCCATGTCATTTCAAGAACACAGCCACCTCCTTGCTATATTTATGACCCTACCCATTACAGTAAATATCTTCCCATTTGGTGACTTAAATTATCCCTCCAGTGACTGTGAGTTTTAAGCCTCAACTTATAATCAGACACAAAAATACTAGACTTTATAAACTTTAACAATCTCAAAAAGCTGTAAAAATGCCATCAAGGAGAAATATATTAATTATATTAAATATCACATTAAAATACTAAGTTAAATGCTACCCATTTTCTTCTCTGATCACAGTGATGTGATATTCCTCATTTACTCTAATCCTAACCTAATTAAAATCGATGCCATCTTTTTCGAATGGTAACTATACTGCTCTGAATCACCATGCATCAGTAAAAAAGAACTGTATATTAGCCTCACAAACACAACCTATAGGTGAATCATTTATGGTTTTCTACAGTGCTTTAAATAACTGCACAGATAAATTCATGCATGTGAGGCTTAAATATAGTGGAAAATTATTCAATAAACTTAAAGGTTACAACTACAAAATATTAAACTAGAACTAAAGAATATGCAAAGCCCTCAAACTTCATTCAACCCAAACACAGCAAGGCTAAGGACAGCTCCAGCCAAAATGAAGTAATTAAACCCATCAAAAAACCAAAGCTTCATCTGAAGTAAAACTTGCCATCATGACAGGTGATAAAAAATGCCCCCTAAAACCACGTAGTAAAAATGAAGGGGGAATAAACAAGAATGCAGTGTGTCAAAATAAGATAATATCAACAAAATAGTGCCAACAGATATTGTTAACCCCAGCATACAGATCTGAGGCAGTTTGTTGGCTACAAAAATAAACTCCATCCAGTCTTCCCTTCAGCATAATACTACCCTAAATTACATCCAAAATGGTCATCTCTGCCCTCAGTAGTTTAGAAACACCAGTTCAATGGAACCAGAATCAGAAAGCCTATTTTGTGCAGTCAAAAGTAGCTTAGGATACAACCTTATACACATTCTTAATAGGGCATTAAAACTGACTATGCTAGCTCTGTCCTTGATATCTAGAAGCAGGATACTGTGGTTCCAATCCACAGAAAGGCCTTCCCAATAATTACAGACTTACTAATCAGACTCACAAATATAGTAGAAAGTGATGGAGGGAATTATCATGGAACTTATACTGAGAAGCTCAGAAAACCTCCTGCTTCATGGCCAAGCCCAATATAGCATTGTCAAAGGTAGATCTTGTGTACTTAAACACATCTTTTGAGAGTGTGACCACCACCCTGGATTAAGGTGTATCTGTACATGCAAATTCCCTTGAACTGGCCAGAGTATTTGACACTATACTCCATGAAAGAATCATACATAAATTCAAGGATCTGAAGGCAAATTAAGCCATAATAATCTGGAGCTATAACGGCCACATGGTTGTACATAACATAAGATTAGGAGGACTCCTATCCATTCACTTTCATTAGTGGAAAGCTTCTAGGCTCTGTTATGGGGAGTGCTCCTAGGGCTCTGTTCTAGGGCCATTCTTTTTAGACATCTTTTTCATGAATGTCAGAAGTGACACTATTGCCTGACTCATCAGATATGCAGATGAGTGCAGCCTTGGGAACATTGCCCTAAGCACCACTGATACAACCTCCCTTCAAGTGTCAGTAAACATTACACATGAATGGTGTTGTAGAAATGGCCTTGCCTTCAATATAACAAAACAGCATTCTGTAATAAGACAAACATGAAATCACAGCTTTATATAATATTAATGTGCAACAGCTAAAACTTGACAAAATACTAAAAGGCCTTACTGTCCTTGTATATAATGATACTCATATATCTACTATCCCCACAAAGCATAAGAAGTTGCCCAGTTCTTCCTCCAAGATGTTGATAGTCCTAGCAGAGAATTAACTGTCAACCTTTCTACATTATCAAACCAGATGTAGAATACTCTTTCCTATTCTGTAGCCTACTCACAAAGCATCTGGAACATTTAGAGAATGTGCAAAGACTCCTCACAAAGAGAATGAAAGAGCTTGAAGGACACAAACACACACACACACACACACACACACACACACACATACATACACACACTCATGCACCCATGCACACACATTTGTGCATGTATGCATGCAAGCACTCCACTTGAGGCAGTTTGAAGATTGCAATTTACATATCAGCACATCTTTGAGATGTGGGTGAAAACCAGAGACTCCAGCATACTTCTCAACTGTACAGATTTTTGTACAATGTCCTTGACTTTGCATTATATTTTTGTCATATCCCTTATAAAATGTTTGGTTTTCTGCTAAATCACTGAACATCACAGTCAGTCAGTAATGCCAGACATTAGGGTTTCATACTTCTTATTGGTCAGAAAATGCATGTTGACATAAACCCTGTTGTTCTATTATTTTTTTAAGTGAATTAGAGTAATATTAAAATTTAGGGTGGCCACGGTGGTGCAGCTGCTAGCGTTGCCACCTCACAGCAAGAGGTTATCTGGTTCAATTCTTGGCTGGGGTGCCTTCTGTGCAGAGTCTGCATGTCCTCCCTGTGGTTGTGTGGGTTTGCTCCGGTTTCCTCCCATAGGCCAATGACATGCAGTCACTCTAAATTGGCCCTAGGTGTGTGTGTGTGTGTGTGTGTGTGTGTGTGTGTGTGTGTGTGTGTGTGTGTGTGTGTGTGTGTGTGTGTGTGTGTGTGTGTGTGTGTGTGTGTGTGCCTTCTGTGGAAGGTTGGGCACCGGGCTGGCAACTCGACACCGTAAAATTCCACTGCCAATCATGAGTGGACAGATGATCTGCTGTGGCGACCCATGACTGTGAAAAGCCAAAAGAAGAAGAGTAATATTAAAATGTGTCCATGATTTTGAGCATTTATCCCCCATTACTTTTAACTTTCAGAGTTGAAAGGTATGGAATCTAGTAAAATCTCCTGGATACACAGGGAAGGCATGAACTAACAGGTACATCAAATTGTAATAAAACTGATCCAGCAAAGTATACTGGTGAAAATTAAATAAATATTTATATTTGTGATCAGCATTAAAATAGTTCTGCCATGTGTAATAATTCAGGTGACCTGATTTCACATTCATTTAATAATTTGCTTTTTGTACATGTTCATTTCTTTTTTGTGCTTGTATACATTCATTGCTGCAGAATTGTTCACATTTACTTTTAAAATGTTTTCATTCTAAAATTAAGTTCTGGTTTTAAATATGATAATTTTCATTTAAATGCATTTTGACCATGTATTTGTATCTTAGCAGGAATTTACTGTGATTCTAAAAATATCCCATGCCTTGTTAATGGCTAGACATGTTTTTTTTATTAGTCATATCATATTTCTTGTAGGTTTGTAATCAAACTCCTTTATTTCAGACTATGCGTTACCCAGTTTTCTACTGTCTCTTTATAATCAGGCCATGAACTATTATGTTTTGGTTATTATGTGATAAGTTCAGATAAAGTCAGAATAAAGGTAGACTAGTACACCATTTCCTCTTACTGATTTAATTCAGTGTTGTACCAGACTAATTTATTCACAAGTTTTGCAGAGATTATTAGCTACATTTGTAAGTGTTCTGTCATTTGAACAATTAGCTTTAGGCATGCTGAGGTCTCTTGCAATAATGGTGCCATTAAAATTGCATTAATTTTTGAAAACAGTATACCATAGTACTAAAGTCTCTTCGATTTACATGTCTAGTAGAACATGACTTGCTAAAATCATACGTCTGTTTAATGTATTATCTAACTTAACCTGCATTGTTTCAGGCAATCTCCAGTTCTTTGGATTGATTCAATCATTGCTAAGATTTCCCCTGTAATATATTGCAATGTTCAACCTTTCCTGTGCTTTTTTCTTACTGAATAATTGGAATAGGATTGTTAATGAATCCCTGGGACTATATTACCATTCTAATACTAATTAGTCATCCTGCAAATTTTCCATAATCTTTATGACTGATTATTTTCCTTCATTTTTGACTACTGGCATTTAATAACATTATTTCTTTTACAATGAAGTTCAGAGAAAGGGTCTTTATTATGACATTTTTACAACTTTCAAAAATCCACACCTGGAGTAAAGAAAATGGGGGAATTTAATAAAACCTACATGGTTTTATTTACTGTGTAGACATTGCGTCCCACTGCTTAGACGAAAGTAAGCAGGTTTTAGATTCAGTAAACACTGCTGAGTGGTGTGCACGCATGCGCAAACACGGGAAGTTCCTTGGCATGCAGCTCACCTCATAAGCAGCTGAATCTCATGCAAATGAGACAGGTAGAGCAATCCAGCAAGCAGATAGTCAGCTCTTTAGACCCTGTGTTAGTGTCCATAGTGTACACGGAAAAATTCCATATACAAGAATGTAGACAGACAAAAGAGGCTGTAAAAATGTAGATAGATGGACAGAAATGGCATACCACGTACAGATATGAGTAAAACTATCCTCCATGTGTCTGAAAAATGAAAGGAAATAAAGTGTTTTTTTTTTTTAATAATATTGGCATGTTTGATGGTACGCTGCAGTGTACAAACATGCTTTATAAAAAAAATGTTTAAAAAAATTGGCAAACACAAATTTAATGTTATTTGACAGAAATGTATTACAGGACCCTGTGTAGAGTATCTGCAATTGCGTATTGGTGCTGTTGCTAACTTGATAGGGCTTTGAAGTATGTAGTTTCCAGGCTGTGAACACGAATCCCTATCTAAATGAGATGGAGTTACTGGATAGCATAAAGGGGCACTCATGTTTGCATATCTCCTCTGTGTAGGCAGAGAACTATGTTGGTGTTTACAGAGAAGGTAGCTGACATCAGGGGAGGGTGTGTCCAATAACTTCTATACTTATTTCAGCTTCGCTGCGCCTGTCTGTGCAGCTCAGCACCATGCTGAGCATGCCCTTTCAGGGGTGTGTGTGCACTCACTTCTAAGCTTTGTTTAGCTAAGTGGAGCATGTTTCTGTGTATTTGGATAGTGAGCCACAGTGCTGAGTGTTTCCTTTCGAGGGGTGTGCACACTAACTGCTAAGCTTTGTTTACCTATGGGGTGCGAGTTTGCATGGCTTGCCACAGTGCTGAGTGTATCAAAAACCCCAATGAGATATTAATTAGTTTTGACCCATTTAACTTAAACTAAGGCCATTAAATGATGTTAATGCCAGGCAGATGGAATGCATCTCACAGTCAGCACCTACAGCAGAACACTTTAAAGTATGCATACACCCTACAATCTGATTCTTCCCCCATAGTCTGCACCACTGAAGCACAGACTTAGTAATTTTACCTGAAAGAATGCTAGGTGCTGATGCAGGTCTGCTACATCTGCATGTGCTACATGCTGAAGTCAGTGCTGCTGCTGCTGCTGACAATAGGTCTAGACAGAGAAGGAGAAGAGTGTTCAGGCTCAGGGTAACCTTTCAGGAACTACATGAGCTGGAGACTGTAGAGCATTACAGGGTGGACAGGGGCATACTACAAGAACTCATTGAGCTCTGCCACCCTCAACTCAGGTCCAGAGCCAACAGAGGGTATCCCATCCCAGTGGAAACAAAGGTATGTGTAGCCCTTAGGATACTAGCTACAGGTACCTTCCAAAGATCAGCTGGGGACATGATGCGGGTCTCACAGGCATCAGGATCCAGACTACTCCACCAGATCCAGGATGCCATGCTACCACATGCCAGTGAGCACATTTCTTTTCCCCTCACCCCTGAGGTGAGGGCCAGCAATATGCAACACTTCTAGCATGCGGCACACTACCCTAAGGCACTGGGTGCCATAGACTGCACTCGTATACATTAAATCACCACCTGGTGAGGAGGGTAGAATTTAAGTCAACCGCAAGGGGTACCACAACATCAACTGCCAGGTCATGTGCAATGCCTAAGGCATTATCATGAATGTGTGTGCTGGCAGCCCTGGCAGTTATCATGACCCCCATATCTGGCACGCATCACAGCTGTACCAGATGTTTGCTAAGGGGGATATCCCACATGGCCATTTACTGGGGGATGCTAGCTACAGCTTGGAACCATGGATAATGACATCGATCAGAAATGCACACACACCCTCAGAAGAATGCCATAATGAGGCACACGCACAAACTAGAAACATCATAGAGCATGAGTTTGGGCTTCTGAAGTCACGGTTCCAGTGCATCAGTATATCTGGTGGAGCTCTGCAGTACACTCCAGCCACATGTACACAGATATTCACAGAATGTGCCATGCTACACAATATGATCCTGAGGAAACAGCTGCAGCAAGATCAGCAAAGGAAAAGGATACACAGCCTCCCACCAGTGCCTAGGTCATCACAGTCACAGTCACAAAAAGACTCAGAGGAGGAACTCCCTGATGATGTCCCTGCAGGCAGACATAGGCAGACCCAGCATGCCCTGGCTTTGGCTAAGAGATTACACATACCACATGCACTGACAACCTAGGGCTCTAGGGACTGATATCTTACTCCTGCTCACATACATAGAGTAAAATTGTTAATGCCAGGCAACACACACAACCTGTACCTATCTATGTATTGTCTGTGTTCTGAATGCAGCACACAGAGGCAGCCCTGAACTACAGTTCTGTCAATGTCTGCATTCGCAAAATAAATCTCTATCCTACACACTACTTATCAGAATTAATCTTCTTCTTCTTCTCTCGGCTTTTCCCAGTTAGGGGTCGCCACAGCGGATCATCAGTCTGCTCATGACTGGCAGTGGAGTTTTTACGGTGTCGAGTTGCCAGCCTGGCGCCCAACCTTCCACAGAAGGCACACACATGCACACACTCGCACCTAGGGCCAATTTAGAGTGTCCAATTTACCTACTGCATGTCTTTGGGATGTGGGAGGAAACCGGAGCACCCGGAGGAAACCCATGCGACCACAGGGAGGACATGCAGACTCCGCACAGAAGGCACCCCAGCCAAGAATCGAACCAGAGAACCTCTTGCTGTGAGGTGGCAATGCTAACCACTGCACCACCGTGGCCGCCCACTTATCAGAATTAATATAATATGGTATTTTATGTATGGATCTGCTGCATTTATGCAAGGAAATATAGTTGACTATTTGGACAGCTGTAACATCCATATGGGACTACAGATACCCAATCCAATAGTATGTGTCCCCTAATAATCACTAGGCCTCATGTTTGGAATATTCACTACATCAGTGAAGGGAGATGTTAAACACTTGGGTCACATGATATTTGGACTACTGTCTATCCCATCAGATCATATGCTGTTGTTCCCCCACCCCCAACACAGCAGTGTTCTCATATAACTGCTTTAAGAGTAAGTCAGCAATGGTATATCAACAAACCAGGCAATCTCAGGGCTGTAATATACTAATCTAACACACATTGTATGTCCCACATAAAGCAGAAATAACAGTGTACATAGTTATGCTGTTGAATGTGTGACGAAGGACTCCTCTCTGTCAGCCTGTGTGGTTCAGTGTTTTATGGAAGTTAGCATTGGTGATGTTTATGGTTGTAATCTGGAAGTATTCACATCTTTTGTACATGAGGTATTATTATATTGGTGTTTTCAAATATTACCATTCTGTGTGTGGTTTAACATTATGAACCTCAGTCACATATTAAGTTCAGCAGACAGCTGGGGAATGCCATGGACATTTTGAGTGAAGTGCAGTACTGCACGAACAGGACAGATGTCAATGTCTATAACATACCTCTCAACCTAAAAGTGGAAGAAATCTGGACAAATCCTGGCAAAATGGGAGAACAAAGGTCCATAAATAAGGGCATATTTTAAATACTGCAGTTATAAACTTAAAAATTTGCTAGAAGAACAGGATTTGTTTCAAAAGACATTTTTCTGAAGGATTTGAAGTCAGAAACTCAAACTTATGTCATTATTAATTGACATCAGTCCTCAGTTCATCCAAGTGATTTGCCAGAAAACCACATATTTAATGAGGAACAGACCAAAATTATGAGCCAAAACTCTGGGCATTCTGTGAAACTCTGGACAGTTGAGAGGTATGGTGTGTAGCACACTACATCCCAGACTGGAATACAGGTAGGTGTGGCCTGGAGCCACTTTATAAGTACTGACAGTCACATTGGACATGCCTAAACACTTAGTTAAAATGGGGGCAATTTTGTTGCCCCATCATCAGAATGACCTGTTATGTATTGATATGTCTATACATGCAGACATATACATATACATATCCGTCTGTCACTATCTCTTTCTCACATACATAGTATACCTATCGCTATGTATTGTCAAACAGATATATACAGATATATATATATATATATATATATATATATATATATATATATATATATATATATAGCTATATATATCACAGTGATACATAGACTCTCCCCATATATCTACATAACACATATGCGTATCATAAATGCACACAGCTACATTTATATATACATCCCTGTTAATTACATAAGTATGTGTGTGGATGTCTTGTATTGTCCTGTTAATTACATACATATGTGTGTGGATGTCTTGTATTGTCCTACATACCCTAATAATGGTGAGTAAATCTGCACTATCATGCATCCATACTGTTGCTCAAAGGATCCAAACTAAGGGGGCAACAGTATATAATCCACTTACCTATGTCTACCCTGTGCCTGTTGGATGTCACCACCTAGACAGACATAGGTGAGCAGGTAGTGTAATGTATAATGTTGTCAATGCAAGCATGAACAAGGCATATTGTTCCTGCCCATGTTCCTGCCCACAGGTTTGCCTATCTAACTGGAAGCAGCCACATATGGCCATACTGGCAACTGTACACATATAGCTAGGATAATAACAGCTATCCCACTGCTAGGATACTAGTTGCAGATAAATAACAGTATGAAGCAATATCACTCTGCAAGCCACAGATTCTGTTCAACACAAGCCTAGTTTATGTAATGCACAAGTACTGTGCCTGTAATCACATGTACAACAGACTCAACCTGTGGTGCATGCGATAAGTACTGTGATCTATAGTGAATAAGACCAGATAGCTAGGGGTTCTGATCTCACTCCTGGCTACTTGGTTCGTGTGTGTGTGTGTGTGTGTGTGTGTGTGTTTGTGTGTGTGTGTGTGTGTGTGTGTGTGTGTGTGTGTGTGTGTGTGTGTGTGTGTGTGTGTGTGTGTGTGTGTGTGTGTGTGTCTGCGGAAAAACTGACATGCCCTCATGGACTTTGCACCTGTAATGTTATGCATTTTTTGGCCCTGTAACTTGTTGCTGGCTTCCAAACTGCCTTCTTCTATAAGGCCTGATGATGTCATCCACCTTAAGACTACAAGATGACAGTGTAGTATCAGACGTAAGCAGTGGCACATGCAGTAAATACTGTGATCTATAGTGTGTAGGACTAGAGAGGTAGGAGTTCTAATGTCATTTCAGGCTACTTGGTGCACATCTGCATGTGTGTGTGTGTGTGTGTGTGTGGACCCCATGCAGAACAACTGATATGCCCGCATGGGCTAGCCAGCTGCAATGGGAATACAATATTGGGCCCTGTAACTTGCTGCTGACTTCCAAACTGCCCACTACTACAAGGTCTTATGATGTCAACTACCTTAAGAGTACCAGTTGACAGTATAGTATCAGACTTAAGCCATGGTATGTAGGATAAATGCTGTGATCTACAGTGTGTAAAACTACATAGGTAGGGGTTCTAATTTCACTCCAGGATACTTGGTGTGCATGTGTGTATACACCTGCAAAAAAGGTCCATGTCCTCATGGGCTATTCACATGTAATGGTTATGTACCTTTTGGCCCTCTAACTTGCTACTGGCTTACAAACTGCCCTCTTCTACAAGGCCTGATGATGTCATCCACCTTAAGACTAGAAGCTGACAGTGTAGTATTAGACTTAATCCATGGCACGTGTGATAAATACTGCAATCTGTAGTGTGTAAGACTAAATAGGTAGGGGTCATAATCTCACTCCATGCTACTTGGTGCATGTGCATGACCAGATGGCATAAATATGATCAACTTAGAAATAGGTAGGGTTTTGCAGCATTTTATTTGTAGTGTGTGATGTTTCCCCCCCTAAAAAAAAGACTGACCACAACAAGGCCTGTTGATGTCATCAAGCATAATAGGTCCTGAATTGATAGTGCTAGTAGACATGAGTTGTTTTGTGTACATCACGTACTGTGGTCTGTAGTATGTACAATTACATAGGTAAGTCTTCCCATTTATGTACAGCCAACTTTCACTGCATGTGTGCCTTGGCATGTCTTGTACGTAGTGATTGGAAGTGGTGCTAGCCTCAATGTAGCCATGTTTGTGTGTGAACCTGTTAAAGCATTTTACATCATGGTATGGAAACAGGACATTTGAACTTCACTAGCATAATGGCCATATGGCTCTCACAATCATAGAATTTTTATACCCATAGTTACAGGATCAGCACATATTGCCCCAATCCAAGAGGGACACAGGCAGACACACTGTGCTGAGATGATAGTCACCCAGCCAATCATACATATGGCATGTGCTGAGGTGCACTGAGGTGCTCTGTGTGCCATTAGGCAGGGTTTTATTTCAAGGGTGTGTTTAAGTCTGCTAGACAAATCTCTCCCACAAGCATGTAGTACTAATGTCACATACGAGGTTAATGTCCTTACAGTGAGTTATCCATCTATTTTGCCTCCTACAGATAGGCAGCATATGCAATCAAGCAAGGTCACACATTGCCCCATATGCAAGGCACAGATCACCTCTGAGTAGTCTATATGCAATATATAATAGTATATATATAATAGTATATAATCTTATAGGCAGCAATGACACTTACTGCAGATGATCCCCATTGAACACATACTGAAGGCATGAAGTGTCCTTGTGAGGGACCATACTGTTGTGTGCAATGGCCAGTACTGCTTGGAAAGGTACATCACCAAATAGCCATTGCACTCAGATATTGGCATGCTGAGGGAAGAGTACTTGGAGATTATGAGTATGTCACTTACAGCTGGATGTGGCCTCAGCTATGCCATATGATTCCTGCCATACCACTGTAGAAACATGGTGATCTGAGGTACATTAGGTGTAAAACTGTGTGGCCAGGTCTATGTGCCCAGTTCATTCACCCTGAGTATGTACTTCACTTGTTGTGACTGATTTGCCACTTACCAGGTACATAGGTTTAACTGATGGAAATTATACTACATATATATTTGCATGGAGTTTATTGCCATTAGTATGTCAACAGGCATGTTTTCACAATACCCTCTTGCAGGATAATGACATACCACAAAGACTCTATGAGTGCTCACAATTTGCAGGCATCAGCTAACAGTGTTAGCCACAGTCAGTCAGTAGTCACATGCATTGTATTTGAATGGATTCCAAGCAGTAGAGGACCCAGGACCTGTTGAGCACTGCTGCTTACAGATCAGCTACTGGAGGTGGATGTCCCTATGTTGTGCATGTTTGCCAGCAAAGGGCCACTTAGTGACCCTTACAATGACAGTATCATGGATGCCTAAGTAGGTGCTTTGTAAATGTTGCCTGAGTGGGAGATGTAGTCAGACGGCTTGGCTCAGTCTAGGGGATTGTATGCCCTGATGTACCCTCACCCAGGTCCATGGTGACTGTCTTGGAAATGTCCACTATGAATAACAGTCATGATCCCTCTGTCATACATCCAAACTGTGTACAGTCAACTGTGTGTAGAACACATATGTGTGTTGATCATCTCCATGATAATCCCCCCTGTGGGCATACAGATATGGACACTCAGACAAAGAGGTGTATAGTTATAAAATAAAGTGCCGACCAAACAAGGCTGCAGTACAAAAATGTTTTAATAAACAAAAAACTGGTAAGTGCTTTTGTGATGAACACACCACTTCATCAGACAATCATGAATGACTCTAGAAACATTTAAATAGAAATATCTAACCAATAGAAATGGCACAAAATAATGATGTCATACAATATTTAAAATTTTTTATTATTTTTATTTTTATTTTTATTTTATTTTTTTATTTTACATTTGTTGACCGGGCTAGTCTAGCTGGACATATATCCGTTTACAGTAGAGGCCCGGGGAGAAAAGCTCCAGTATAGATAAAAATTACAGTGATTTATAACAATTTAAGAATTTTCTTAATAGAATTATACAAGGTACAAGAGAGGATATCTATGACATTTAAAACACATTTAAGTCAAGTTATACAACAAAAAATATAAGAACTACATACTAAAGTTAATAAGAAATAGAGGCATCCCTTAAGATTCAACTCTCAACTCCAGAAATCATCAGGTAGGGCCAGTAAGGGGACAGGAAGAAAAAATAATAAGGCGTATTGAAGCATACTTTCAGTCGGGATTGGTACAGGGACATAGCCATTGAGAAGTAAGATGTGCTTTGATTTGTCTTTTGAACAGAGTGGTGGACTGTAGAGTAGCTATTTATTGAGGGATTAGATTCCAGTGTTTCCCTATGGAATTTGAAAATAGTGCATGTCCTCAGCTATTACATGTAATGGTTATGTACCTTTTGGCCCTCTAACTTGCTACTGGAAACTGCCCTCTTCTACAAGGCCTGATGATGTCATCCACCTTAAGACTAGAAGCTGACAGTGTAGTATTAGACTTAAGCCATGGCACGTGTGATAAATACTGCAATCTGTAGTGTGTAAGACTAAATAGGGGGTCATAATCTCACTCCATGCTACTTGGTGCATGTGCATGACCAGATGGCATAAATATGATCAACTTAGAAATAGGTAGGGTTTTGTCCTGAATTGATAGTGCTAGCAGACATGAGTTGTTTTGTGTACATCACGTACTGTGGTCTGTAGTATGTACAATTACATAGGTAAGTCTTATTTATGTACAGCCAATTTCACTGCATGTGTGCTTTGGCAGGTCTTGTGACAGTGGTGATTGGAAGTGGTGCTAGCCTCAATGTAGCCATGTTTGTGTGTGAACCTGTTAAAGCATTTTACATCATGGTATGGAAACAGGACATTTGAACTTTAGCATAATGGCCATATAGACACTGTGCTGAGATGATAGCTGCCAATCATACATATGGCATGTGCTGAGTGCACTGAGGTGGTCTGTGTGCCATTAGGCAGGGTTTTATTTCAAGGGTGTGTTTAAGTCTGTAGAATCTCGAGTAGTCTATATGCAATTTATAATAGTATATATATAATAGTACTATTTATTGGTCATCAAAGTTAAGATGGTTGTCATTGAACACATACTGAAGGCATGAAGTGTCCTTGTCAGGGACCATACAGGTGCAATGGCCAGTACTGCAGGTACATCACCAAATAGCCATTGCACTCAGATATTGGCATGCTGAGGGAAGAGTACTTGGAGATTATGAGTATGTCACTTACAGCTGGATGTGGCCTCAGCTATGCCATATGATTCCTGCCATACCACTGTAGAAACATGGTGATCTGAGGTACATTAGGTGTAAAACTGTGTGGCCAGGTCTATGTGCCCAGTTCATTCACCCTGTTATGTAGGTTTAATTGATGGAAATTATACTACATATATATTTGCATGGATTTTATTGCCATTAGTATGTCAACAGGCATGTTTTCACAATACCCTCTTGCAGGATAATGACATACCACAAAGACTCTATGAGTGCTCACAATTTGCAGGCATCAGCTAACATTGTTAGCCACAGTCAGTCAGTAGTCACATGCATTGCATTTGAATGGATTCCAAGCAGTAGAGGACCCAGGACCTATTCAGCACTGCTGCTTACAGATCAGCTACTGGAGGTGGATGTCCCTATGTTATGCATGTTTGCCAGCAAAGGGCCACTTAGTGACCCTTACAATGACAGTATCATGGATGCCTAAGTAGGTGCTTTGTAAATGTTGCCTGAGTGGGAGATGTAGTCAGGAGTCTAGGGGATTGTATGCCCTGATGTACCCTCACCCAGGTCCATGGTGACTGTCTTGGAAATGTCCACAATGAATAACAGTCATGATCCCCCTGTCATACATCCAAACTGTGTACAGTCAACTGTGTGTAGAACACATATGTGTGTTGATCAGCTCCATGATAATCCCCCCTGTGGGCATACAGATATGGACACTCAGACAAAGAGGTGTATAGTTATAAAATAAAGTGCCGACCAAACAAGGCTGTAGTACAAAAATGCTTTAATAAACAAAAAACTGGTAAGTGCTTTTGTGATGAACACACCATTTCATCAGACAATCATGAATGACTCTAGAAACATTTAAATAGAAATATCTAACCAATAGAAATGGCACAAAATAATGATGTCATACAATATTTAAAAACAATAAATGTAATAAAATTATTTATTAGAAAAAGAAAAAGCATATTAAATATATATAGTTTATAAAATGCTGCTGTTTAGTATTTCAAAGGACGTCTTTTTACAAATGGTTTCAATGTAGAAACACCATTTAAACCTGGTGGTTTTTCAGCATTGGGCAGTAAAATCCATTTCTGCTCAGCTGTTTCAGTACGGTTTAATAAATCCCCACCCCTCAGACCTGTATCTAAAGCTTGAAGAACAAAAAATCTAAAATTGTGTTTACCATCATGATTCATAATATGTAAAGCTAAAGCATTATTATCTTTTCTATTTCTTATATCTCTCTGATGCTCAAGGATCCTATCTTTAAAAGATCTGTTCGTTTTGGGTCTATATTATAACATTGAAGTCTTAAAACTTTGAATGTTACAATATCGAACCATTTCGATTGAAAGACTATAACATCGAACACTCAGAATAGCGAATATTTTCCCAGGGAAAAAATTTGCTGTTCTGACAAACATACACACAACTTAAGCACACCAAAATAAATAATCCACACACACATACACTTCACAAAACCCTACACTAAACCATACATACCTATCCACGTACCTTAACCCAACCCTAACCCTAAGGTCCATAACTACTGCACACTCACCTTACCCACTCCCTAACCCTAAGGTCCCTAACTATCGCACACTCACCTTACCTGCTTCCTAACCCTAAAGTCCCTATCGTATACTCACCTAACCCACTCCCTAACCCTAAGGTCCCTATTGCACACTCACCTTACCCGCTCCCTAACCCTAAGGTCCCTAACTATCACACACTCACCTTAACCTGGTCCGTAACCTTTGCTCCACAGTTGAGGAAATAGCGAAGCTGCAGAAACAGCCCACCAAATACTATCCTCAGGAAAGTATTCGATATTCTGCAGCTTTACAATTTTCAGTGTTCGGTGCATAGGGTTCGATATTATAACATTCAAAGTTTTAAGACTTCGATGTTATAATATAGACCTGTTCGTTTTACCTATATAGAAAGCATGACATAGCTGACAAAAAGCGAAATAAACCAGATTAACAGTCTTGAAATCTGAATAAAGTTCTATGTTAATAGTAAAACCTAGAGATGGATGTGTAAAGGACGAGCAAGTATAGACAAATTTACAGGCAGAACAACCTCTACACGGGAACATGCCTGTCCTGTTAGACTCTTTGTCCATATTATATACAGATGATTTATAGCAAAAATGTTGTTTCGAAGATTTATTATTTCTAAAAGAAAAATGTGGTGTTGTCCCAATACTGTCTCTCAGTTCAGGTATGCTATTAAGAATTTTCCAATTACCCTTTATAATATCACAATGGTTATTAATGTGGTAGAATATTGTAGTGGTACCCTAAAAATGTCACTAATAGGTTCATGTTGTCTCTGTACAGTACGGTTATCCATAATTTGTCTAGAACAGGGTCTACATCTGTCATGTCGTTGCATCCATGCTTCTGAAATACAAGCATCTATCTCTGATTCATGGTATCCTCTCTCCAAAAATTCCTTTTTAAGAGAGGTAAGAGCTACTTGTGCAGCAGAATCATCATTATGTAACCTAAGTATTCTATATACCTGTCCTTTAAGCATATTATGGGATATATGTCTGTGTTGTATACTCCTTTTATGCAGGAGGGCATTCTACCTTGCAGGTTTCCTGTACGAACTAGTACAAAGAGTATCCAAATCAGATTTATTCAGTCGCACATCCAAAAATTCTAAATGTTGGAGAGAAAATGTATATGTAAACTTTAAAAAGTGGGTGGTACTATGCATAAACTCTATAAAATCTTTTAGTTGATCTAGAGTACCTCCCCGCAACATAAAAATGTCATCAACAAAAATGAACATACCAAATAATGTTCTTAAAATAGACGTTACTGTCTGTCAATAAATTATCATTTTCCCATTGTGCCAGTACTAGGTTGGCATAGCTATTAGCACATGCAGTGCCTATGGCTACGCCAACCTTCTGCAGAAATAATTCTTAATCAAAAATAAAAACATTATTTTCAAGAACGATTTCTAGTAAAGAACATAAAAGTTTAACTTTGTTGTCTGAAAAGCCATCTTTACCATTCAAAAATGTTCTGATATTATTAATGCTCGAGTCATTTGGAATGACTGCAAACAAAGATTCTCTATCAAGTACAACAAACATATATTCTTTGTCTATAGTCAATACTATGTCAGGAAAACTCTCTAGGAAGGATTTAGTATCTTTGAGAACACTGTCATATAAATCTAATAGAGGATGCAGGGTTTTCTCTATGTAGATTGATAATGGCTCAGTACACCAGCCATTTCCAGATACTATCGGCCTCATAGGTGGAATAACCTGGTTCTTATGAATTTTAGGGAGGCCGTAGACCATATGAATGAAAGGATGGTCAATACTGACAAATTTGAAAAGATTTTCCTCTATCAAGCCATTCATAAGAAGGTCGAAAACCATAAATGAGAGTTTCACCATTACACCATTCACAACATATTTAGGAATGCACTGAAAGGTGTTTACATCATATAGAAGTACTCTCATCTGATTAAAATACAATTATTTATCAAGGACTACAATGCTGCCATCCTTATCAGCCAGTTTTATCTCCAAGGAATGCTTATTTTTAAGCTCCTGTAAAGCTACATGGTCATCAGAGGACATATTACAAAAAGTATCCCTTGTACCATGCTGAAATAAATCTCTAAATTCAGCTTCACATATATTAATGAATGTTTGTATAGTAGGATGAGGTGAAGGTATAAAAGTACTAGGTTTCTTGAAAAAAATCAGTCACATCATTACCATTATTAGTAAACATGGTTTTCAGAGTCAATGACCTGCCAAGCAGTCTCAAATCATTTAAAAATTCAGCCTGGTCTGCTCATTTCGCTGGGATAAATGAAAGCCCTTTATTTAGCAATGAAATCTGGGCTGTTGTTAACTGAAAAGAAGAAATATTATGAATCAAACCTGTTCTCAAAAACGCTGTTTCTTCACCACCTGTTGCATCCTGTCTGCACTCTGTTGCCGCTGCAGCCTCCCCTTCCTGCCCATGCCTCTCGATCTGCTCCTGATGGGTAGGGGATTCTGTAAGAGAAAAGTTGTTGCCAATTTGTCTGCTAAAAAACTCTTCATTTTAATAGCATTTATTCCATCGTTATGATGTGATGTAGAGGGCTGTATTTCCATAGCAGCTTTACTGTTTATAGAATCACTAAAAGGCTGTAGATCTATAGAATGCTGCCCCAAAATAGTTGAAGCAGTACTGGCATTTTGTGATGGAGAAAAAGTATCTGCCCATGTAGATACCACATCTCATGAAGTCTCTACTGAAATCTGTATCAAAGGGGCTACACTGTTATTCGGACACTCATAGGTTCATAGGTTCATAGGGAGGTACTAGGCTATTGGCCCTAGGGCCTATATAAGCCTAGCCAAGAAGGTACCCTGGCATTCGCCACCCAAGAAAATTATTTTCTTGTGCCCCTGTCAAGCAGAGCCACAGAAGTGATCCCTGGGATGAATTTCCTATTTCCCATCCAATCATCAAGATTTTTCTTGAAAAGTGCTAATGAGGAGCTTTGTTTGATATAGATAGGTAGTTTGTTCCAGAGTATGGGAAGTCTCTGGGACAGGAATCTATCCCTCCAGCATGTTCTGTTTATTGTGGTGACAAGGTTTAGGTCCCTAGAGCGTGTAGCTCGGAGGGATTGGGATTTCTTTAAGTGGACATGTCCAACAGCTCTGGGTTTGACATAACTCTGTATATTAGGCAGAGATAGCCTCTGAGTAGGTGATATGCGACGGAGTAAAGCTGGAGATTTTTGAGAAGGTCTGCATAGGGCATCTGTTTGAGGCTGGTAATCCTCTTTGTGAGGTATTTATGTGGTCTTTCCAGTTGTTGTAGACGTCTTGTGAAGTACATACCAAAAAGGGCATTGTACTCTATAATGGGTCTAATGAGTGATGAGTAGAGGAGAACAATGACCTCTTTTTTCCTGGATGAGAAACCTTTTGTGATGAGGTGTGCCACGTAGAAGGATTTCCTGACTACTGTGGCGATGTGATTATCAAAGGAAAGACTACTGTCCACCTGTGTCCCACAGTCTCTTATCACACTTTTGGTGTTAAGTTTACTATCATCTATGTGGTAGTTCATGTGTACAGAGATTTACCAAAGGGGATGACAATGCACTTTTTGGCATTGAGCTTGAGGCCATGGCTTTGACACCAGGCATCTGTCTCAGTGAGGTCCTTTTGTAGGATGTCCACATTGTTAGGAGTTTTGATTACTGCTTCTAGTTTGCAGTCATCGGCAAACTTCATTAGCCAAAGACCTTCTGTGTTAGCCTGTACTTCAGAGAAGTAGATACCAAACAGGAGAGGACCCAGGACTGAACTGTGTGGTACACCATTTGTCACTGATCTGAAGTCAGATTTGGAGTCTGCTACTTTCACAGTGTGGGTTTTGTCAGTGAGCCAGTTGGCAACTCATCTTGTGACATAGTGATTTATACATAGCTTAGTGAGTTTCACCTCGTGAATCTATAATTCTGCATAAAATCCATATACCGATCACTTTCAAAAGAGGTTGTTACTGGTTGTGTAATGAACGTAGCATCCAAAAGTAGATTACTGTTGATATTGAGAATACGAGTTAGAACGGTCACATCCAACAACTGTAGCATTATCCACATTGCAAAAAGGTTCAACATTAGCATTATCAGCCATTGCCCCTACTCTAAGTATCAGAAATGCAGTAATAAAACAAAAACAGATGTTGGGTAAAGGTTGGTACCATACAACTAAAGTACAAACTGAGATAAAATAAAGTGCCGACCAAACAAGGCTGCAGTACAAAAATACTTTAATAAGCAAAAAACTGGTAAGCGCTTTCACGATGAACACACCACTTCATCAGACAATCATGAATGACTCTACAAACATTTAAATAGAAATATCTAACCAATAGAAATGGCACAAAATAATGATGTCATACAATATTTAAAAACAATAAATACAATAAAATGATTTAATAGAAAAAGCATATTAAATATATATGGTATATAAAATGCTGCTGCTTAGTATTTCAAAGGACGTCCTTTTAAAAATGGTTTCAATGTAGGAACACCATTCTAACCTGGTGGTTTTTCAGCATTGAGCAGTAAAATCCCTTTCTGCTCGGCTGTTTCAGTACGGTTTAATAAATCCCCACCCCTCAACCTGTATCTAAAGCTTGAAGAACAAAAAATCTAAAATTGTGTTTACCATCATGATTCATAATATGTAAAGCTAAAGCATTATTATCTTTTCTATTTCTTATATCTCTCTGATGCTCAAGGATCCAATCTTTAAAAGATCTGTTCATTTTATCTAGATAGAAAGCATGACATAGCTGACAAAAAGCAAAATAAACCAGATTTACAGTCTTACAATATGTGTAAAATTCTATGTTAATAGTAAAACCTAGAGATGGATGTGTAAAGGACATGCAAATATAGACAAATTTACAGGCAAAACAGCCTCTACACAGGAACATGCCTGTCCTGTTAGACTCTGTGCCCATATTATATACAGATGACTTATAGCAAAAAAGTTGTTTCAAAGATTTATTATTTCTAAAAGAAAAATATGGTGTTGTCCCAATACTGTCTCTCAGTTCAGGTATACTATTAAGAATTTTCCAATTACCCTTCATAATATCACAATAGTTATTCATGTCACTAGAATATTGTAGTGGTACCCTAAAAATGTCACTAATAGGTTCATGTTGTCTTTGTACAGTATGGTTATCCGTAATTTGTCTAAAATAGGGGCTACATCTGTCCTGTCTTTGCATCCATGCTTCTGAAATACAAGCAGCTATCTTTGATTCATGGTATCCTCTCTCCAAAAATTCCTTTTTAAGAGAGGAAAGAGCTACTTGTGCAGCAGAATCATCATTATGTAACCTAAGTATTCTATATACCTGTCCTTTAAGCACATTATGGGATATATGTCTGGGGTGCATACTCCTTTTATGCAGGAGAGCATTCTTCCTTGTAGGTTTCCTGTACAAACTAGTACTAGTTGTTGATTTATCAAAGAAGGTGAGGAAGTGTCTATACCTAGGTGGGGGAACATGTATTTTAGATATAGACTGAACTGTCACTGTACTAATGTGGTGTATATAGCTTTGTGCCAACAATGTACCTCATTTTATATAGGTAAAACCAAGAACAAGTTTAAAACAAGGATTTACCAACACCAATATGAAATTCACAAACTGGATGACAAAAATGCATTAGCCAAACATATTATCAGGTTTCCCATGCATTCTTTTAAGTATTCGTGTATAGAAAAAGTTAGTTTTGACCAGAAAGGAGGGCCACATGAAATGTAACTTGAATATAAAGAACTGGTTTGGCAGCTAAGGAGTAATGTCACTGTACTCCCTGGTTTAAATGAATCCATTACTATAAATAGTATTTTAAAATTAAATGCTAAATTTGTGTTTTCCTGAGGGCTTGTACGTATTGGGGTATTTGTAAGTAGGAATTTTGATGCTAGATTTCAAAAACAGGCAAGGTTTTTATGTGTGTAGGTGCTTATATGTGTATAACTTTATAATAGATGTATGTATTGTTTTAAGGGTTAATTGAGGGGTGGAATTTTTAGCCATGTGGCTTAATTGCTATATTTTGGCTTAATTGTGATATTAAACTGTGTTCTGAAGAAGTTTGACATTGTTCTTATAAAAGCACTCAACATTTGGAATAAACTGGTGTTTGGTGGCGTTTTTTGCTTCATTTTTTTGTTTTTCTAAGTTTTGGTTTTTGTTATTTACCAGGACCTACTAAGCATTAGACTGTATCTCTACCCATTTAGCTACTTGGATATTATGAAAACTAGTATACCTTCCCATATACTGCTGGGATACCTGTTAGCATTGCTAAGACCCACAGTGCACCTCGCAAACATGCTTAAATAGACCCAAACATAATTAATTACATCCAGTTTCTATTTTTAGATGTCCAGCAGCTGTCAGCTATGTATGTATGAGTGCCACTTGGCTCTGCGGAGCTCCACACTGTGCTGTGCAAACAGCAATTTAAAAAAACTTGAAATAAGAAAAATACATAATTATGATAATTAATGACATCCGATTTCTATTTTTAGATGTCTGACAGGTGTCACCTATCTATATGTGAGCACAACTTTGCATTACTGTGCTCTGCACCACACATACATACAAAAAAAGGCAAAAACATAAAAATAAAATAAAACAAAATATTACATATTTGAACCAATGCACAACAATTCAACAGTAGCAGGGTGCAGTACAGGGAGCCTCACCCTGTATGCATCCACAACCATGGGCAGCCTCTACACTTCTCCCTACATCGATTCAATATCCCTGTTCCTATGCCCTCCCTCAGCAGCACTCCATCATTAATATGCATGGCGCGCTGCCAAGGGGGGACAGTGGCCGTGTACACTGATACATTCTATGTAAGCTCTACATGGTGCCTACATGGATTTTATTAAATCCTGTTAAATCCTGGGGAATGTCTTTATGTATTACTCTGTTAATCCTGATTATCAGGGAATTTTAGCCTATATTATTCAACTATACCATATTCTCAAAATTAGCTGCGGTGGTGGTGCTGCGGTAGCGTTGTCACCTCACAGTAAGATGCTGTCTGGTTCGATTCTCAGCTAGAGCGTTCTGCGTGGAGACATGCGTGAATGGGCGTACCTTCGTTGAAGGTTGTGCGTCAGGCCTGGCAAGCCGGTATGTAAAAATCAACTGCCAGTCATTAGCGGACCGGAGTTCCGCTGTGGCAACCCCTAACCAGGAAAAGCCGAAAGACACAAACAAACCATATTCTCAAAATTGACTGCATGTCGCAAAATCAAGCTTTTTAATTAAAGGTAAAAAAGTGAATGTGTCATGGTCAGATATTCAGTAATTATTGACACACTCTTTATTCTACTTTGATAACTTCTTTTTTCCAATCTTTTAAGTTGGGAGTAGTTTATCTTTTCTTAGTACCAGTATGCAATAAAAATGGCTTCTTCCTTCATTCGTATGTAGGCATGTTTTGTAAAATACCACATGTGGCATGTGTCCTCATATCCACAAAGCATGGCAGCATAATAATAACAACAAACTATTGTTTTTCCACCACTAAGACATTTCTTAGTGTTAGTAGTGAGACAGACATCCCTACTCCTGCCAGACTTCTTTGCAGAAAATGAGTCATGATTTTTGGTTGAGTTGAGATGTGTCATACAATACAAAGGGAACAGATACGCCAGTAGCAAGAGCAGAGTACAAAACCACCTTTTTGTTATGCCATGCCAAATGTCGGCTGTAATAATGTCTGACTCCAAAACCAAGCATCAAGCTATGCTGAACAGAATTAGCACAGCTGATCAAAACAGAAGCATGTGAAATGCTTGCTTGGCAGTTTTGAGCTCTTTAACTGGTTAATTGGGTAAAGTGTTGTTTTGATTGTATCTGCTCTATTTTCTGAAAAAAAATATATATACTTGTTTCTCATGTTTCTGAACTAGTATAGTCCAATTTTCAGGTTGCTGCTGAATCCAGGGCTGTGTTACAAGTTTCTGTGTTGCCCATACCTTACTTGGATAGAAGGAAGTTTCATTGTTCACCTGTGAGAGAGGGGAGCATTGAGCAGCCTATCTGTCCCTGGAGGAGTGGTTTCAGTCCAGAAGTTAGTAGTTTATTGACCATTTTGGGCTAATTTCTATTTCTTTCACTTCCCTGCTATAAAAACCGCATTTGTGCAGTTTTTGCGCTTGTATTCCGCTTAGCAATTGCCTTCCAGGTGTTCTGCAGAGTCTACAGCAGCAGAGAGACAAGAGTGACTTTGGAATGATTAAGTATCATTTTTCTGCTTTTCTTGCTGTCTTAACTAATTTCGCCTAAAACGCCATTTGTTAGCGTTTCTGTAATTTAAAAAGTTTGTTATTGCTACATATTGTACTTATTTGCTGCCTGCACTTGAATTAAGTCATGTTTGTGTTTAAATAATCTGTTTAACTATTGTAGGCTACACACTAAAGTGCAATAGCCTTTTCTGTGCATTTAAAGTGTTGTTTTGATTGTATCTGCTCTATTTTCTGAAAAAAAATATATATATATACTTGTTTCCCACCTTTCTGTACTGGTATAGTCCAGTTTTCAGGTTATTGCTGAATCCAGGGCTGTGTTACAAGTTTCTGTGTTTCCCATACCTTAATTGGATAGAAGGAAGATTATCTGTTCACCTGTAAGAGAGGGGAGCTTTGAGCAGCCTATCTGTCCCTGGAGGAGTGGTTTCAGCCCAAAAGTTAGTATTTTTTTGGCCATTTTGGGCTAATTTTGATTGTATCTGTTCTATTTTCTGAAAGAAAAAAAAAACAAAAAAAAAAAACAAAAAATATACTTGCTTCCCGCCTTTCTGAACTGGTATAGTCCAGTTTTCAGGTTATTACTGAATCCAGGGCTATGTTACAAGTTTCTGTGTTGCCCATACCTTACTTGGATAGAAGGAAGTTTCTCTGTTCACCTGTGAGAGAGGGGAGCTTTGAGCAGCCTATCTGTCCCTGGAGGAGTGGTTTCAGCCCAGAAGTTGGTAGTTTATTGGCCATTATGGGCTAATTTCTATCTATTTCACTTCCCTGCTATAAAAACCGAATTTGTGTGGTTTTGCGCACCGGGCAGTGCCAGTTAGCTAGAGTTAAACTATTCTCGGCTCCATGAAGTCTACTCTTCAATTTTTCCCTTGGAACTAGACAAACCTTCAACTTTAGCATGCAAACCATTCATTTCACAGTCAAGCACTTGCTTAAAACTCATAGCAAGCACTAATTAACCCTAGCACTAGACCCCCCTATACTGTCCAGAAGGACAAGGCTCTCTATTAATTCTCACCAGCCAATCAGAAAAACAGCTTACTCTACCTATTCAGGCATGTCCAAAGAGCAGTTTCTGGTGTACTCTCCAATCCAACTGGTGAATCTGGGCATTTTGAGGCAATGTTACAACTGTCTCATGTACACAGACAACCCTCTCCTCCTACCACCAAACACTAATATATGTGAGAGATGCAATTATATAGCCAAACTGGAGGCAAAGCTCTCTCAACCCAAGACTGGAACTGACAGTCAAGAGGAGAAGTGTAATACTTGCAACACACCACCAATCTCACATAGACCTAATAAACCAACACCGGCAAATAACACACATGAATACATGAAAACATACTCGGAGGCTCTAAATAAAAATCTGCAAAAGCAACAGAGACCTCCAAAGCAGACATCCAAGCAACCTCCACACCCCATCACCAACCATGAAACACATACTTCACATAATCAGTGTGCCATGCAGTCACAGCCCTTAAGGCAAAATAACATACCCAACACACTAGTAATAGGCGACTCTATTGTCAGGCACACTGATGTCCCACTAACTAGGCTGGACAGGGAGAAGGTTACAGTTAGCTGCCTGTCAGGCGCCAGGATCCACCACATAACACAAGAACTCAGGTCACTCCAGAACAAGTACAAATACGACTCTGTCATTGTCCATATTGGTGTGAATGACCTCAGACATACCTCCCTGGACTACATGAAAAGAGACATGGAAGAGCTCTCTGATAGCATCCTGCCCTCACCAAGAATGTTGCCGCAATATAAAGAAAAAATGATCAATTTCAACAATTGGCTAAGTTTCTGGTGTCATTCAAAGGGGATCTAGTATCTGTCCGCCTGGGATGACATGCTCGACAAGCCAGGTTGCTTCGCAAGAGATGGCTTGCACCTGTCACCCTTAGGCTTTCAAATACTGGCCAAGGCTCTTTCCACCCCCATAGTGCCTTTTTAGGCAAGGCTCAAAATACAAACCCACCACCATAAATAACACAAGTAACCAAAAACTGACGGTAATGCTACTCAATGCCAGAAGTCTAAACCTCAAAATGCATGCACTCGAGGCATTCCTCAGTATGCAGAACATTGACATCTGTGCAGTAACAGAAACCTGGTTTAAGGCTCCTGAGAGCACCCCAGCACTACTAGGCTATAACTCATACCATACCTTTTGGCCACAGAACCAGGACCGAAACACAAAAGGTGGGGGTGTATCCATATTCATCAAGGATACCCACACCTCCTGGTTAGTGGTGCAGCACAATGCATCAGAGATCATCCATGTGCAACTAACAACAGGCAAAACTGCAATCCAAATTGTAGCTTGCTACAGATCACCAACCATGACCCAGGACCCCATTCCGCATTTCTGGAGACACTGGGAAATATGAAGGTCCTACCAGACACCCTAATACTGGGTATTTTCAATTACCCAAACATAAACTGGGAGAACTACTCAAGTACTAACTCCCTTGCCCAATACTTCCTGGAATTTATAAACTCGAATACCCTGGATCAACTGGTCAACACCCCCACCAGAGGGAACAACATATTGGATCTGATCATCACCAACATAGGTGACTGGTGTTCCACACCAGAGGTCAACCCCTTGCTGGTTAGATCAGACCATAGACTAATCACTCTGGATATCCACATTCCGCCCCCACCCCCAATCAAGGAAGCCACTCTGAAAAATGTTTCAAAAGCAAACTTCACATTACTTAAGACCGAGGTGGAAAGGTTCACAGCCCCCATGCTAAAGGACAATGCTGTCCAAGCTGCTGAAACCTTTACAAAGGCACTCTACAAGCATCTGCAGGAACGCATAGATCATGCTATCCCAAGTAAAACCAAGACTCACTCCTCCAAGAAAAGGAAACCAGTCTGGTGGACCCCTGCCATAAACAAGCTATACAACAGAAGGGGGAAACTAGTATAGAAAAGAGTAAAATCCCAAGAAGGAAAGACATCCCAGATCAGTATCAGCAAGAAACTACGATCCCTCATTAAATCATCCAAGGCTAGTTCCGAAACAAAAATTGCCAAAGACTCCAAAGATAACCATAAAGCATTCTTTAGCTATGTCAAGAACCTAAGTGGAAACTCTCAGATCTGCTCTGAGTTAGTGCAGAATGGCACAAAATACACTGAACCGACTGATATTGCCAACATTCTGGCAAACAGGTTTAGTGAAAACTTCACCCCCCCTCACCCCCTAAATGGCCCATAACCATACCAGAAGAATGTAGGGCCCCATCAATCACCAGTACTCAGGTTAAAACAGCCCTTTCCAAAGCGAAAAACACAGCTTCAATGGGACCGGACGGTGTCCTAGGCTGTGTCTTACAAGAGCTCCAAAATGAACTAACCCCTCACCTAAACACACTGTTCAAACTCAGCCTCTCTACAGGCTACTTACTCACAGAGTGGCACACAGCAACAGTTATCCCACTCCACAAAGGTGGAGCCACAACGGACCCTGGGAACTATCGCCCTATAAGCCTGACTACCCTGGTCTGCAAGGCTATGGAGTGCATCATCATGGAACTCATTAACAGAGACATTGGGAACCTCCAAACCTTGGACCCTACCCAGTTGGGCTTTGTTAAGGGAAGATCATGCCTTCTAAACCTGGTGGACTTCTTTGAGACAGTTACCAAGGCATTAGATGAGGGAAAGGTGGTCCACACAGCCTACCTAGACCTCACAAAGGCTTTTGACACCATTCCCCATTCTAGTATTATAGACAAGCTCACCAGCTTGAACATAAACCCCTACATCACGAGATGGGTTGCCAACTGTCTCATGGATAGAACCCACATGGTGAGAGTTGCAGGCTCTACATCCAGCTCTAAACCAGTTACAAGTGGCATCCCCCAGGGCTCAGTCCTAAGACCCCTCCTGTTGGGTTTATACTTCTCAGAGGTACAGGCAAGCATAGGAGGACTATGGCTGACCAAGTTCGCAGATGACTGCAAACTAGGGGCCATAATTGATTCTCCAGCTGATACAGACACCCTCCAGAAGGGTCTCACTGAGATGGATACCTAGTGTCAAAATCATGACCTCAAGCTAAATGCCAAAAAGGGCATAGTCATCCCCTTTGGAAAAAATAAAGTACCCGTGAACTCCCACATAGATGGTAGTCCCCTAAATACAGAAAATGTAATAAGGGATCTGGGGACCCAAGTAGATAGTAATCTCTCCTTTGATAATCATATTGCTAAGGTGGTTAGAAAATCCTTCTATGTGGCCCACCTAATCACAAAAGGGTTCTCATCTAGAACAAAAGAGGTTATTGTGCCTCTCTACTCATCACTCATTAGACTCATCATAGAATACAACGCCCCATTTGGGATGTACCTTACAAGACATCTGCAACAGCTGGAAAGACCATAAAAGTACGTCACCAAGAGGATTATTGGCCTCAAACAGATGCCCTATGCAGCCCAACTCAAGAAACTCCAGCTGTACTCAGTTGCATACCGCTTACTCAGAGGTGATCTCTGCCTAACATACAAGGCCATGTCTAACCCAAAATTGATGGACATAATCCATCTAAAGAAAAAACAAATCCTGGAGAGCCACACGCTCTAGAGATATAACCCTCACCACAACGATAAATAGGAGATGCTGGAGCGATAGATTCCTGTCCCAGAGACTCCCCATGCTTTGGAACAGGATTACAATATACATCAGGCAGAGCCCCTCACTAACACTCTTCAAGAGAAACCTTGACGGGTGGATGGGAAACAGAAAATTTAACCCGGGGATCACTGCAGTGGCTCTGCTGGACAGTGGCACAGAGAACTAATGGCTCTGCTGGACAGAGACACAGGGAACTAATCTAAGGGGGGTGGCGAAAGCCAACACATTCTGGCTAGGCTTATAAATGCCCTTTGGCAGATAGCCTAGTACTTACCTATGAACCTATGAACCTATGAACCTATGAAAATGGCCTATTTGAATGAGACAGCATTACATGGGGTAAGCTGTCTTTGCCACCTGGTTCATTAAACTCAGGTTCAGTTGCATTAAGTAAGGGAATATAGAGATAAAGGTTTTTTCTTACAGGACCCTGGGTGTCAAAAAGCCTGCTAGAGAAAACACAGCTGATGAAGTGTACTGAAAATGCTGGATTTGTTTTTCTTTTCTTATCTGTTCTTTTCACAAAAGCAACATTTGCACAGATTGTATTACACTGGTACCCTGCTCCCATGCAAACTCTTGATACAAGTACCCACTCAAGGAAGGAGACACTCTGCTCTCAGTTCTCCATTTGCTGGGCATCAGCCATCAATAACTAATCATGCAACTGGCAACTTCAAATACACGTTTTGTACAATTTTATAAAGGATCAATAGTCTGGATTTCTGCAGTATTACCGCTTTGTGCGTGTAGTGGTTTGTGAGGGCTTTCTTTTCATTTTACACTGTCTTGTAAAATGTAAATGCCAGTACAAGTCACACAGAATATTTTAATTAGAATTAACCTATGCATGCTTTTATAACTTCTGCTGAGATCAGTTTAGCTTCTCCAATGGCCACTGTACATCTCCTACAGCCTTTTTCACAGTCTAAATGTAGTTTGGGACAAACTAAGTTGCACCGGTCCCTCGAGTAAGGGGGTAAAGGGGTATGGGGAGGGTATAGCAGTAGAAAGTAAGGTAAGGATTGTAGTTGGATAGGATAGTGGGTTTGTGGTGGTGAAAGGGTTAAGGAGAGTGGGAGATGTAAAAGGAAGTGAGGTAGGAGTAGGTGGAACTTCTGACAGTACTAAGTGTTAGGGATTAAAGAAAGTAGGCACATTTGGTGTGGGTTGGTGCTGTAACAGCTAGCTTACGTCCAGATGACCTGTAGGTATCGTGGATGAAGGTAGGCCTTGGATGGTGGGGAGAGAAGGGGTTAGGTTATCTGGGTCAGTCCCCCCTTTGGTGTTTTCTAGAGGTTAATTTAAGGGGGGCTGGAGTCTGGGAATATAGTTTGAGCTTACTGGTAGGAAAGGGTGATAGAATACTGTGTGTGTGGTTGTGTGTGTGTGTGTGTGTGTGTGTGTGTGTGTGTGTGTGTGTGTATATATATATATATATATATATATATATATATATATATATAAAATGAAGTGGTGATGGGAGTAGTGCTAGGCTTACCTGTGTGTTGAGGTTTTCTTTGCTCCTTGTCATCCATGGGTCTCCAGGGGATTCGTCGGGCCTTTTTTGGTGGGGCCATGCGGTCAAGTGACATCCATGGGGGGAGGCTGGGCCTGTCGTTAGCTCCGCCGGGTAGTAGGCCATCGGTACCATGCAGTCGGGGTAATATAAAAAAAAAAAAAAAAAAAAAGGTGTTCTCCCGGTGGTCATGGTAGGCAAAGGGGGGTCCATCAGTGTAATCTGGTCCCATTAAGTTGGGGAGTAGTAGTGGATCACACCACATGCTCCCTGGTGGTTTCATGGACTGGTCGTGTCTGTTTCTGGGGAAAATGGTTCTCCTGGTGGTCATGGTAGGTGGTAGCATTGGGGAATAGTGGCAGATCATCTCCTCGGGGGTCCATTGTTGCATCCGGCTTCATCTGCGTTGGTGGTAGTGGTGGATTTCTGTTCATGCTCCCTGGGGGGTTTGTGGGTGTCTGTCTGCCTTCTCCAGTCATTCTTGCTTCAAGATGGCATCGCAGTCGTTCGGGTGTCCCTCCGTCCTGGTATTCGGTGGTGAAATATCTTCTCCCTGGTGGGTTTGTGGGCTGCTGTGTCCTTATAGATTATCCTGGTAGTTGTGGCAGGCATTCGGGGGTCCATCGTTGTGTTCAGCATCTTTTGCATTGGTGGTAGTGGCAGATTTCTGTTCATGCTCCCTGGTGGGTTCCTGGGTGTCAGTCTGTCTTTTCCGGTCTTTCCGGCTTCAGGATGGCATCACGGTCATTCGAGTATCCCCGTCCTGGTATTTGGTGGTGGTGGTGGTGGAATATCTTCTCCATACTCCCTGGTGGTTTAGTGGGTTGATTCTGCCATTCTTTCAGCCATCGGATCCGAGTGCCGGTTTGCACATGCGCACTGCATTACTTAGCTGTTACTGCTATGGAGTATCATGCTGGGAGGAAAGGTAAGTGTTTTAGGCTTGATTGTGTGAATGGTGATGGGATTGGGTGGCTTTTAAATAGGGATATAATTAGAGGGACAGGATTAATTAATTAATTATTAATCATTTTTATATATATATATATATATATATATATATATATATATACATACACATGGGGAGGGATATTAATAGGGGATATTCTAGGGTTAGGAAGGGGTGCAAATGGTAGGAGGTGTGGCTAACAGTGTGGTTGAAAGGTGAAGTTTGGGCAGGCAGGGGTAATTTAAGGTGCAGGGGCAAGGCAATACTAGGGGTTGGGGGAATAAGGCGGTCGGGCTTATAGAATAGTTTTAATATTTTGTTTCTCTTTTACAGATGGCCAAATTACCAGAGCTATGGCAGAGGTGGCAAGCAATTGTGGCCCATGTGGAGGAGCTATTCCAGGAGGCAGCAACAACAGAGGTGGTACAGGAACCTGAACAGACCCCAGGTCAGAAGAGGCAACACACAGTAGTGAGAACCCCAGCTGAAGGGAAAAAGCAACAGGCATCACAGCAGGTGGTAGCAGTGGAGACACCGGTTCCCAGCACATATCAAGGCGAAGGTGCAGGTAATGGTTTTACTATGGCAGCATTGTCGGGGGAGCTAGGGGTTGAGGATTGTGGGGGGGTGACGATGACTTGTCAGTTGGGGATCTCGGGGTGGTGTGCAAGGGATAGAGGAGGTGCAGAGGCAACTAGCACAGGGTGCCAGGTACCCGGTTAGAGATGCGACAGGGGGGGGTGGTGGGTTCCGGGGACAGTTCGGTCTTGGGCTCGGAGGTAGGCTCTGATTTTGGGTTGCGGCCTGGGGACTGGTTGGCTACCCAATCTTTGGGACAGGGGACAGGAGCAGTTTTCTTGACTCCGTACATTCCGGGTTCGGTTAAGGAAAACATTTGGAAAGGGGAGTATGTGGATTTGTTTGAGCTGATCGATGCGGAAGGGGTCTAATGGCTAGTGGAAGCAGAGTCCTCTAACAGTAAGAACTTTTTAGTGGCTTTAGCAGCATTGGGAAGGCAGATGGTAGGTAAGCTTCATCCTAGGACATGGGATAATTGGGTGGGTGGCTTTATTTATTTTATGGCAGTGCAGCTGGAGAAGGATGGGTCTTTGACCTTGCCACTGCTAGGCTATTTCCTTACCATTCGTGAGGCACAATGGTTAAGGCCAGGTAATGCGTGGCTCTGGTATGATCAGCGTTTCTGCAAATGGAAGGCTGTGGACCAGTCACTTCGTTGGGAGGTGCGTCATCCAGATCTATGGTTGGTTATGATGATGGATAGTTATGGGGGCTTTAACCGAAGGTTGAGTGGGCCGGAAACTGCAGGTGCGTGTTGGTCATTTAATAGTGGCTCCTGTTCATGGGTGGGGTGCAAATTTGCCCACGTTTGTTCAAGATGTGGAGGGGGTCATTCGGCCACTGGCTGTGGTCGGCAGGATGTGTCCTGGAACTCTAATGTTATGGGTCGTGAGGGTGATTTGGTGGGCAAGGCTTTCAGCCAGCCTGGGGAAGGGGTAATTTTCATGGGTCCCAGGGATTTGGACTCGGGTTCTTTAGAGGCAATAGAGGAAGGGGCACCATTCCCTATTAAGGTGGAGGTTCTCCGGGATATGCTTCGTCGGTTTCCTGGTTTGGCCATCAAAGAGGAGATAATACAGGGATTTCAAGGGGGGCTTCCTATTAAGTCCACAGTGGGAAAGGGTGGGGGGAGTTGCAAGAAACCTGGACCACAGACAATCCAGCTACCAGGAGCAGCAGCACCTTCACAGAGACCAGTTTCTTCAGGAAGACCAATATCGACAGCACAGACATCAACCACCACACCAATACCAAAGCCAGCACCAGTACCAGAACAAGAACGATGACCACCACCAGAGCCCCAGAGCTTGTCCCTCTTACCAGGTCCCCCCATACCACAGCCGCAGCGAGGAATACCACTACAACCCACCGAGATTCCAGAAAGCAGAGGAGGAATTCCAGAGGTCTCATACTCTATCCACGAACTCCCAGGAAGACAGGAGAACCAAACAGTGGACAGGGGTGAGGAAAATACAATACCTGGGCAATCCCGACTGGAACCCTGACTACAACCCAGGTCCCAGGCTCAGACGGAGGAACCAGCCACAATAACAGGTACAATAACAACAACAACAGGTACCACAATAACAGGTGCTCCACTTATCTGGAACCACTCTGTTAAAGCACTGACTGAAGAGGAAAAAAGTGTGTTGTCCAAAGGACTTACTTTTGTACCAAGCTGCAGGAGTGAGGTTGCTCAAGTACTGATAGACCTTAAAATGTTTGTGAGGAAGTTCAATTTAAGGGTACAGTTTCATGGCAAAAGTAATGACACTGAAAATAAGCCTATTGATGAAACTATAAAAAGGCCTAGCAGCTATTGTCCACCACTACATCAAACACTAGCTGCTTTCAAAGTGAAATGTGAGATGGATATCAGGAAACTGCTTAAAAAACCTCCTAAGAAAAACTTTATAACTTAAAACAAGGAGCGTCCCACAAGGCTCAGTCCTGGGACCTCTCTTGTTCGGTATATATTTCTCGGAGGTACAGGCCAACACGGAAGGACTGTGGCTGACCAAGTTCGCAGATGACTGCAAACTGGGTGCCATAATCGACTCTCCAGCTGACACAAGCATCCTCCAAAAGGGCCTCATAGAAACAGACAACTGGTGCCAGAGCCATGGCCTCAAGCTAAACGCCAAAAAGTGTATAGTCATCCCCTTTGGCAAAAACAAAGTGGCCACAAATTACCACATAGGTGGTAATTCATTAAGTACAGAAGAAGTAATTAGGGACCTGGGGACCCAAGTTGATAGCAATCTCTCATTTGACAACCACGTGGCCAAAGTGGTTAGAAAAACATTTTATATAACCCACCTAATCATGAAGAGATTCACATCTAGATCAGGGGAGGTCATCGTGCTTCTTTACTCATCCCTCATCAGGCCCATAATTGAGTACAATGCCCCTTTTGGGATGTACCTTACCAGACAGCTGCAGCAACTGGAAAGACCCCAAAAGTACCTCACCAAGAGGATCAAAGGGCTCAAACAGATGCCATATGCTGCCCGGTTAAAGAAACTCCAGCTCTACTCAGTGGCATTCCGCCTGCTCAGAGGCGATCTGTGCCTGACGTATAAAGCCATGTCCAACCCGGAATTAATGGACATGCTGCACCTCAGAAAATCCAAATCCCATCAAGCTACGCGCTCAAGAGACTTGAACCTCAGCACTGAAATAAATAGGGCATGCTGGAGGGACAGATTCATAACCCAGAGGCTCCCTTCACTCTGGAATAAAATCCCAGTCCAGGTTAGGCAGAGTCCCTCATTGACTCTCTTCAAGAGGAATCTTGATGAGTGGATGGGAGATCGTAGGTTTACCCCAGGTATCACTTCTGTGTCACTGTTAGACAGAGGCACAGTATACTAACCTCGAAAAAGGGCATAGCAAAATTAATTTAAAATGGGTGGCGAAAGCCAAACACACTCTGGCTAGGCTTATAAATGCCCTAGGGCAGATAGCCTAGTATGAACCTATGAACCTATGAGAAAGCAAAGCATTGCTTGAGCTAGGCAATGATAAATCCAGGCGTGTAATGAAGGCAGACAAGGGAGGAGGTATACTTGTAACTGATACCACTAGCTACAACCAAAAGATAGAGAACATGCTGGAGGATTAAAGATTTTATGAGTTATTTACCATGGATGACATAAAAAGAGCATATGATTTATGGAACACTAATCTCACCACTGAAAATCTTTATAATTATTTATGGAGCCCATGCCCATGTTTACCTTACTTTTTTGGAATACCAAAGCCACACAAGAACAGAGAAGACCCACCTTATAGACCGGTGGTAGCAAGAGGAGGCTCCCTTACTGAAGCCACAGCCATTTACCTTGATTACTTGCTGAAACCGCTAGCAGAAAAGAATAAGTCATACATTAGAGATTCAATGGATTTTTTGAAGAAAATAAAAAACATTACAGTGGAAGCTGACAGTATTTTGGTAACTATTGGTGTGGAATCCTTGTACACAGTGCTCCCTCACAATTACTGTATAACAGCAGCTATGGAGTCTTTTAAGAAACATAATCAGGGTACACAGGCACAACTGCAAAAGTTAAGTAAGCTCATTAATCTTGTACTGGACTTCAATTTCTTTACTTTCAATGGCAAACACTACAAACAAAAAACTGGTATAGCAATGGGGGCTGCCATGGCTCCCAGCATAGCTAACATAGCCCTGGGCAAATGGGAGGAGGACTTTGTGTTAAACAACACAGATTACATGCAGCATGTCACATGCTATTTACATTTTATTGATGATGTCTTTATTTTGTGGGAAGGTGACACCTTGCAGCTTGGAGATTTTATCACTTACCTCAATCAAACAACCCCCTTCCTGAAGTTTACCTCTTCCCATAGCTGTACTTCAACCACTTTCTTAGATATGCAGATTTCTAAGGACACCAACAATAACAGAATCACCACTGATCTATTCAGAAAACCGAGGGTTAACTTATTACTCCACAGTAAAAGTCTACATCCTACATTCCCAAAAATCCCTTTCCCTTCCGGGCCTGTGGAGAGGGGTTTATGCTCGGTTGTTAGGCAGGAAGGGTCTTTCTTTTTAGCGTTTTTTTGTCCATATTCTACTAATAGAAGTTTATAAGTTTCAGGTTGTGAGATATATTTCCCATGTCTTTTTATTCCTTTTTATACTTCCATACCACACTAATTATTCCCCACTGAATTGGTAGCTGTATGATTATATGTGATTCTTGGAATGTTAAGGGATTACAGCTGATCAAAAAGAGGAGACTATTCATGCACATGCACTTTAAATCAAAAGCAGATATAATTTTAGTTCAGGAAACACATTTGCTCAGCTGCCAATGGGAGCACGAAAAAAGGAGGCCGTGGGTGAAAAAGATCATTGACTCTGGAGTTAAATCGAATAGTGCTGGGGTTGCCATAATAATAAAGAAAAAATTCCCTTTTGATATTATTAAATGTGAATCTGACAAGGACGGCAGATGGTGTTTATTTACTACCAGGCTTTCCCACATTGATAAACCCATTGTATTCTTGAATATCTACTCTCCTTGTGCTAACCAACAAAATTTCTACATGGTTATTTACAACATTCTCTCCTCCTTCCTCAACCACTATTTTATTATAGGAGGAGATTGGAACTCCGTTCAGAACCCCACTACAGATAGGTCGAATGGTAATACAAATTATAATAAACTAGCCGTGTCAGTTTTAGCTGAGCTCAAGGAAGATTTCAATTTGCTTGACCCATTTATATCACACAGAAAACCCTCTAATAGAGTTAAATTCACTTTTTTCTCAAATTGTCATAAGAGCTGGTCCAGAATTGATTTCTTTCTTCTTTCTTCGGTCCTGGCTAACTACCAAATAGAACTACATATTGATAACAGAAATTTATCTGACCACTCGAAGCTATCCCTCTCCCTAGATTACAATCAGAGTTGTAACAGTAGAAATAGTCCATTGTGGTGGAGACTTAATCCTAATCTACTTCAAAAAGAAGGAATTGCTTCGATTATAGAAGATAACTTAAACCAATTTATACAAGCATCAAAAGACCAGGATATTCCTATAGATATATTATGGGCCTCCACAAAGGCGGTAATTAGGGGCATTCTGATAAATAAAGCCTCTTACTTCAAGAAATTATATCTTAAAAGGGAGTCTGAAATGAGCAAGAAAATATCAGAATGGGAGAATAAACTGCAGATCAAATATGATAACGAGATAGAATCGCAGTTAGTTAAGATGCAGAAAGATTATTTATCTCTACAGGCAGATAATTTATCAGCTCATGAAACCAAAATGCTGGCCAAATATTCCGATTGGGCTCAATGCCCGTCTAGGTTCTTGGCTAGGCTAATTAATCAGAATAAGCCATCACACATTTTCTCTCAAATTTCTTATCAAGACAAACTCTACCATGATACACAGGATATTATAAAAATCTTTCAAAAAATTTACACTGAGCTTTATAGCTCACCTAATGACCCTATTGATTTTTTCGTGCTATCTGATACCCTTAAAGAATTATCTTTCCCAAAACTAAATACGGATCAATTTCACTTGTTAGATAAAGAAATTACTTCTCAGGAAGTCCTGGATGTGATCAATAACCTCAAATTAAATAAGGCCCCGGGTCCTGATGGATTCACAGCAGAATTCTACAAATTATATCCCAACAAGTTCTCACAGGCTTTATATTTGATTTATAATCATGTTCTCCACCAGGGTATAAGTGATCCCCATTTCAATGCATCTAAGACTATTCTTATCCCTAAAGGTAAAGCAGATTCTACCAAACCGGAAAATTTTAGACCCATCTCCATTATTAATGTAGACTTAAAGATCTTGGCCCAAATTTTTGCCAATAGACTTAAAGTACTGCTACCTAGTATAGTCTCTAAAGAACAATCGGGCTTCATTAGAAATAGACAGACCTCAGATCATACTCTAGCTTTAGAAGCTATGATAACTTTTTCGTCTTTGGCTAGGTACCCCCTGTACACTCTAGCAATAGATGCTTCTAAGGCCTTTGATAGAATGAGTATGAAATTTTTACTCTCTATTCTACCTCTATTTAACATTCCTACTTCGTTCACAAAATTTATTGAGACCATTTACCACAAAGCCTATACAACACTACATATTAATAATGGTATATCTGAGAGGATTAACATAATTAATGGTACGAGACAAGGTTGCCCTCTCTCTCCTTTATTATTTAATCTATATATAGATCCTCTCTTCCTTCTTATTAAACAAAGAACTCATCAGATCATCCCCAAGCTATTTAGAACTAGTATCCCCCTCTCGGCATTTTGGATGATCTAAATATCTACCTCTCTTTACCAAATTCAGACTTAGAAAATCATGAAATCCATTAATATCTTCTCTAAATTTGCCAACTACAAAGTTAACAAAAACAAATCTCAAATTTTTCCGGTTAATATCACATCACCATATCCCCTAATTTTTTCCTCTGATGTTATTCCAGTTAATTCAAGTCTTCATTACCTGGGGGTAACTTTCTCAACTGATCAATCTATTTCGTATCAGGAGAACATTTCTTCTCTTTGGAAAGAGGTGCAATGGGATTTAAAGAGATGGTCTCAACTTAAGCTTCCCTTTCTGGCACGTGCAACTATTATAAAAATGAATATCCTTCCCAGATTCTTGTATATTTTCAACTCGACTAATTCGATTATCCCTCTATACTTTTTCAATAAATTACACTCAACCTTCTCTAAGTTTATTTGGTCTCCTAAATCGGTGAGAATTTCGTATTCTAAACTTACTTACCCAAAGGATTTGGGTGGTATTTCTCTTCCTGACTTCAAACTTTACTATGATATTATTCAAAGTAGTAGAATTATTAAGATAGCAAACTATATTAATCCCTCAGATGCCTGGCACCCTAACTGGGTTTTACTTTACTTCAATTATATTAGATCCCTTAAATTCAATCCATCCGCCTTACCTTTCTTGAGTAAAGTTAGTCTAAACAAATATAAAATCTTCTATAGCCTCAAATATAACGTTATCAGATTTCATAAACTATTGTCTTCGCTAAAACTTTGCAGTTCATTTCCTCAACCAATACATTTGAATCCCAATTTAACTCTAAATGGTAACTTGATAAATTTGGACAATTTCCCCCTTATTAAGGATAAGTGCATGGCAGACTTTTTCTTAGTCAAACATCTGAAGTTATCCGTGATCAGGCAAACCTTTAATTTATCCAATAAATATACTTTAATAACTAGACAAATCCTTGAACTATTGAATCCATACTATGATCATCCAGACCTATCTAGAGAAAATATCGAAATTGCCAAGGTTATTTGGAAACTTCTTCTGCTAAAAAAGAAAATGACTTCCAATGTATATAAGTTATTAATCTCTATTAGATCTAACAATGTGCCAGTATTTTCTAAATTCTGGTCAGATAAGGACCCGAGTATAACTCCCACACTAATGATAGAGGCTTTCAAATCAAGTATTAAATTTATCCCTTTTAAAAAATGATTTTATACGCAACTCATGATCACCAATAATGCGTATTTAACACCTGCAATCATTAATAAAATTCATCCCAACTTGTCTCCTCTATGTCCATTTTGTAAGGATCAAGTAGCCGATATATATCACATTTTCTGGAGTTGCAAATGTGTGTACAGACTATGGTGTGCCCTTAAAGTTATTCTGGAGAAAATGGGATACGAAAAATCAACACTTTCTTGGCAATTTGCTTTATTACATATCCCTCCTGATAATATTCCTAAAGCTCAGCTCAAGGTGGTGATTTCAATTGTCTTATTTATCAAATATTATATCTCATTGCATTGGAAGTGCCAAGCCGCACTAACATGGGAAGGTCTAAAGGAATTGGTAATTAGGCATATTAGGGCACAAAAGTATCTCTTTTATAAAGGTAATCACAAGTTCTGTTCTGAAAATTTTTGGAATGTATTCTTTGATTGTCTTTTAACCTGAAACACCTTTCATTTTTGTATTATATCTCTTTAATTTATTATCTGTTGTATATATTGTGAAAGATATGGGCATTGTATAGTTGTATATAGTTATTGTTGATGTTTGTACAGTGTTCTCCTGTGGTTTATATTGTTTGTCTATAAGATAATAAAATAAAAAGATTTTCAAAAAAAAAAAAAAACATCCTGGAACCCATTATAGAACTGAAAAGGACTGAAGCACTTTCACTCAACCTCCCCAGTAGAAAAATGTTAAGTATTCCACAGAGAATAACAAATGCAAAAATAGCTGCATCCTGACATACACTTTGGATTATCACAGTATCAAAAATATTATTGAAGAAAACTGGGACATTGTCACAAGAAACCCTTTTCTGATTAACATCTTATGTGAAGCCCCATCATTTGTTTATAGGAAGGGCAGGAACATTAGAAGTTTTGTTGAATTTAAACCTAGACCATGTGAGAAAAGCACTAAAAGATGTGAAACATTGTACATTTTGTATATTTATACAGCAAGATGATAGTTTTTATTGCCCTTATTTAAATAAAATCATTAAAACCAGTGCAGGGGGTGACTTTAACACTAAAAAAGCAATTTACAGAGCACAGTGCAATGAATGTGATGCATTCTATGTGGGCAAGACTGTAAATATACTCGTGTAGGATTTCATGTTGTGTCAGAAATCCGCTCTGGATGTAAAAATAATGCACTAGCCAAACACCTTTCTCTTCATAAAAGACACACAGGTTTTAAGTTCCATATCCTGGATCACATAGACATGGGTGATCCTGAAGGAGACATCCCGAATATTCTGGAGAAACATGAACTCATGTGACAATTAAAGCTGAACTCTTTTAGGAAGCTTGGACTAAACTACTACTGTTCAATTAAAAGCGCACTGGAACTTAGAAAATTGCCGCATTGTTTACATGACTAATTGTCTTTTATTTAATTTTATTCTACAAATTGGTTTTAAATACCATTTTAAATCAGTAGAAATGTAAGTGTATATTTTGTTTCCATCATCATACATACATTTTTCTTATTTTTATTTTTTTCTGGTTCTTTTTTCCACTTTATTCAAAATGATGTGTAATAACAATACTAACTAATTATACAATTATATAGGTTTTTAGGGTTCTTGTACACAGACCTGAAGAAGTCTAGAAGGACAAAAGCGATCTTTGCTAACAATAGGTTATGAAAATAGAAATTGATTTTTACATGCAAAATGTCTATGTATATATTTATATATATTTTTGATTGCCAAATGAACTAAGGCTGATATATTTCCAGCCATGCAGTATATTGTCTTGGATAAAATCACAGACTTAATAATCTACTTAATAATTTGGTTAAATAAGAGGTACCACATCATTATAAATTTTATTTAAAGTACATAAGGGTTATATATTATTATGACAGCTACTAGGTAGGGCAGGACCAGCTCAAATGCCACACTGATGGGGGAAGGGATGTGAATTTAACATGTGTACCAATAACACTTTGTTTTACAGCACAATAAACCACTCCCATGCCTGATAAAAAGTATATATATATATTTAGAAAGCTTGTGAGGAAATGATTACTCTATTTTTGTTTTACTTGGATCGCTTGTCTGTGTACTTAATAAAGGATTTTCGACTGGAAACAGACTGCCTGCCTTGCTTGGATTACTTTCAAATACTTAGTAATGCTGCACAATTATATATTTTCTATTATTACTTTTCACTTTCTGTTTTTTTTTACTTTTTGTTTTGTTTTGACTTAAGATGAGTTTACATTCGCTACTTCTACTACTATTGTCTGATCTGATTAATATACAGTGATTAACTAGAAAAATATGGACTGAAAATCTTCCACACAGAGAAGTTTCTTACACTGTTTTGTTTTTGGACCCACTACACTTTAATGGGTTGTTTTGAGACTTCAGGGATACCACGGAGATTACTTGTTTTTTGTTTATTTGGGATCAGGATGTGTTGAGTGTAGCATGTCCAACACCTCTGGGTTGGATATGGCTTTATTCAGGGTAGGCTGCATGCTACATAGTGCAGCTAGGGATTGGGAAGGGCAGTGTAGGCCATCTACACATGAGCAATAACCCTTAAAGGAAATATGTGATCTATAATGGGTCACATGGGTGTTGATTATGGCTGAGCAGTTATCTCTATATTCCTGGATGGCACCCTGTCATGATTAGGGGTGCCACATATGACTACCTGTCTTTTCTGGTGACGTACCTATCAAAGGGAAGTACTGTCCAGCTGCATCCCATACACACAGTTGCCATTATGTTGACCGCTGCCTAGGTGGTAGTTAATGCGTACAGGGTTTGTAACATAGGGGATGACAATGCAATACATCGCTGTCAGATTGTGGCCATACATCACACACCACACATCTGAAAAATTAAGGTCTTTCTGTATGTTGAACGCAGCACACATTGAGTCGACTATTGCTCCTAGTTCATAGTCATTTGCAAACATCAATAGGCTGATGCCGTCTGTGTTAGATTGTGTGGTATAGATAACAAAGAGGGGGAGTACCAGGAATGAACCCTGTATTACTGTGGCTGGCACTGGTTTGATGAGCGAGTATTAGTCAGACACCTTCTGCAGTTTTGGTTCTGCCAGCAGTCCAGTTGCCAACCACTCCTGTGACATAGGAATATACACCTAGTTTACTGAGTGTAGCTGGAACATAGTATGGGTGATGGTGTCCTACAACCTGGCAAGGTCATGATATGCAGTGTGAATCAACCCTACTGTCATCTACATCCATACCGAGCACATCAAATACGGTGACCATGGTTCATGGCCGTACAGACCAGACTCAGTAGGATAGTTGTGCACTATGTCCCATTATCAATGGTGTCTGCCCCTTTGTGGGGTGTGATAACTGTTCCTGTGCACCATTCGGTGTGTACACAGCCTGACATGGAGCTATGATTGAACATGATGTGTATGTGGATAGCTGAATGTTCTTACATTTGTGTAGGATACACCCTGGGATGTTGACAGGTCCCATGAAAGCTGTATGTATGGCTTTAGAGAATGCAGCTTGTACATGCATAGTCGTTAGTACAGGGCCCCTGTAGTGTACATGGATATATTACTAAGTGTACCTGTTGGGGGGATGGGAGTGGGTTTAGGTTCTCCGAGACCCTATCTGGATGAACGGGTGCTATTTCTATAGGTGCAGTACTTCCCATGCCATAGTGCTGTGCATCACGGCAGGTCTTGTCGTTGCCATTATGATTAATGACACAGCTATAGAATGTTCTGTGCTTGGCCTCATAATATGTGGCTGACTAGTTCATAGTAGTTTTGCGTGGTTTTATTTAGTGTATCTGTATCTTACTGAGGTTGACCAGGGATCACCTACACTCATGTGTGTTCACTCTTGCAGCAGTTACTACCTTCTGTGGTACATTTTAAAGCATGGTACCACCAGTTTGCCAACTTGTTTGTGTTGGTTTTAATCCTGGTTCTGTTTTAATGGCACAATCACTGCACATATGTGACTGCTTAAGGTTCATTTGTGTAGGATTCAGCATTTGCACATGCATTGTCCATCTGCATGGGTGCCATGACACTCACCACTCTGCTCTTAGGAAACATAACATTGGCATTGGAGACTAACTACGTGTAGCATACTGTTAGCCATGTTTGTGTGACTACTGTGATCCAGGTCAGTGGGGTCAATGGAATCCAACATGCACTGAGCGCAGGTATTGGTACATGAGGAGTCTTCCCAGTTTATAATGGAATAGTTGAGAGGAGCCATTATTATGGTTCTGTCTCAGACCTAATCTTCTCCATTACAGCACATTATGACAGTTGGGAAGTCCATGGCCTGGTGGGTGATCTGTCTCAAGGTGCATTTTAAATTCCACTTTGGCACAAAGGTAGTTGCTCAGCATAATGCATCTGATGTTATGCAAGTGCAATTAGTGTGGGGTTGTACATATCCTTCAGGAATATGGACACACCTGCAGCCCGTGTGTTCCAATAAAGGATAATGGGCAAGAGGTGAGGTATGTGTTATAATATGGTCATGCAGGTGTGCTCTCCGGAGTGCTGAAACATGTCTCAGCCACTGCACAGATATGTTCTCCAAGTTAGGGATTGACATATGTGTGTCTGTATAGTGTTTCTGACATGTATCATTGTGTAGCGAGATCTGCAGTTTATTGCTTGGCTGTCCCTGTAACAGCAGTGGACCCTCAGGTGAACCATACATGATGAAGACACAATAGGGAAAGTATGAGCCCTAGGCAGTATCCAGATTCCCAGGGGTGACACGTGCAGGCCATGTCTGGCAAAGCATCATGGTCTGTCAACCATTTTATCCCAGGACGACAGATACTGGATAGCCTTTGACATGCACCACTACACTAGACAATTGCGGAATACAATCCTTTTGTCCCTGTACTGTAGTATCATTCTGGCCAATGGCAGAATGCTTCCCAGGCCTTGGGACATACCTGCATGGGCTACAAGACCTGACAGTTCATACATGCGTTTCCATGCAGTCCAGGCTACTGCATCACAGGTCCTGCACAACAACATGGAATATGCCAGAGCCATGTGTATAGTTCAAAAGGTGGTCTGAGTGTATGAGTATGTGGCTAATCATGGCAGACAGGCAGCTGACAGTATGTATGCCCTCGTATAGGTTGGTGTGTAACATAGTGCTAGAGTTTGCATTCACAAATGAGTACTGTTGGGCATGTTTCCAGTCACATGTTCAGAGATGTGGCACAATTATGCAAACTATGTCATACAGTTTCAGTTTCTGTATTTCGGTGTCTGTGTCTCCTGCTTGGGGGGGGGGGGGTCACTTGTTTGGCCAGATACTTAGATGCATCTGTGAATGTGTGAGATTTCCGGTAGTGTGTGTGGTTGTCCTTACTGTGTTCTGGTAAGGGTATGTGTTGGTTGTGTTGATGAGCTGCATGTGTTAACCTACACCTCATGAATGTCCAGTCCAGTCATGGCTGTAGACTGGGCTGCCTTCCAGCTTACCCCTGTAGCTGCATCCCAAACAATGTGTGGGGCATTGTGTTAGGTGGGTCTGGCAGTGTGCATGGCATAGAGATTACATTCCCCCAGGATGGCTACATACACAAAGCTGACATTAGTAAACACCAGTAGCTGACTAGTGGACATGCCTGTATGAGCAGTCAGTACTACAAGTACCAAGTACTGTATTTAGTTTGCGTATTGCCTATGAAGATGTTTTAGACAGTGATGCTCACATGTAAATATTTGTGTTATGGACGTGACAACACTGGCTATTACAGAAACATTGTAGCTAACTTTAGCAGCAATCCTCCTGTAAGGAGCACATCACATCCTGTTAGTTGATTACAGATAATGCAAGTGTCTACAGATCTGTTTCCTTCACTGGGTATATACTCACATATCCACCAGGACCATGAGTTCTGTTGGGCACAGACACCCACTCTCCAAGCAGAGTCATGTATCAATAGACTCTGATGCCACTATCAACATGATCAGGATATAATCAGATAGTGTGAGCCATCACCTATGATGCAGCTATTACACATGGGCAGCTGTCTCCTATGTCTTACACTCCTACTGCAGATGTTACACTGGAGTTAAAGATGATCTGCAACCTGTTTCATTAACAATGCTGTGCACTACCTTACATACAGTACGTGCAGGCGGCTGTTAGGTTGGCAATGAGAAGTTGGGCTACACAAACCTAGTAGTTCAACCAGTGTGTCTGTACTCTCAATATCTACTTTATGTAGGTGTGCACATAGCCATTTGGCCCAGCCCTGTAATAAGGGTCACTACACATTTGCATAACATGTACACATGCACAGCTGTTATTGCTTGCTTCCAATTATCTTTGCTATCATGCTGCTAACCTGTCAGATGAATACTAATGTTATGTATCCTGTCATTGAGTATTGTAATTGCCAATAGACATAACTACTGTTTGCATAACATAACAGAACTGCTATGTAGAATAGAATACAGATCTGCCTAGAATACTGTACATTACACAGTTATTGGCACAATATCCCACAATGCACACCATATTTGTATGGTAAGCCCACCTTTAACATGTTCATCTTATACACCCATACATATGTCAACTGTTACAATATATCGACATATACTATCCCCTGTTATAGCACATACTTGTTGGACCAATCCTGACACTGACAGTGGCTGGAAGCGAATTGGTGGGTTCCAAATCCATATCATCCCTTGTGGTGTATGCGGAGTGTGCCGTGTGACCTACAGCAGTACACACATAGAATACTACATTACTACTGCTCAACAATACATCACTGCAAGATAGTTATTTCTACTATATGCATTGATTACATTGTAATTCTTACAGTACATGTACTACATATACAGACATACTACATGTTATACATACCGTCTTAGTAATCAGAGGTGTTATCAACTAGTATAATACTTGTTTTCTGTTCGTCTTTCAGTGTTTTGTACTGTCCTACAGGTAGATACAGATGGTTTGAATGTGTGACAAGGCAACCTTTTATAGTTACAGATCAGTAACGTGTGCTATCCCGATGACCAATTGGTGTTCCTAAGTAGCTAATTACATGCACATCAGCTGCGCTGCTATTGCCTTAGCCAATACCATGGCTACAGTGGAGTATAACTGAGTAATCCACTTGGGCGTTGTCCCTTTGCCTTGCTTGTGAGGAAGACAGTGTGGAAGTTTTGTTTGGAATTTATTGCAACAGCTGTGTGGAGAGGAACAGTAATATACTGTGTGTAATGCCTAGATGTCTAAAGGTCTAGAGGTCATTTGGTCTAAATGTGAGTACTACTGTTATATTTCTGAACATTGCTACTTGTGCAGGGTTTGTCTGTACCTAATACTTCTGCATATGTTTCAGTCTGGCCAGGTTGTTTGACCAGCTCAAGGCTGCATAGCTATGCATATAATGTTAGAGAGTTTACAGTGTGCTTACCAGACATATTTAGTTTGGTGTTACTGTGTATCATACTGTGCTGATAATCAGTACTCAGTAAAACTTCCTCGTGTACGAACCTTTCAGCCCTCTGAAACTGGATTAGTTCATACAAACCCTGTTACATCACCAGCTGTTCAATTGTATAACGGCAACTATTTCACATAGGCCCATGTTAGTGTGTCTGTGTCCAGGTATGTTAAGGTTTCAGCAGATGTTGTACAGTAGTTGCATAATTGGTTATGGTATGACAGTATGTATTGATGTAATTATTTCGGTTGTGGGGTAGATGTTGGTGGGTGTACATAGCACATGCAGGTGTGTAGAAACCCCTTTTACACAACGTCTATATGTGTGTGGGTGTTCTTTCCCTATGTGAACACCTATCCCTTAGTGGACCAATGCTATGGTAATTGCAGGCTGATTCATTAAGGTGCTATTAAATGCTTCCTGTATAGCAGGCAGGTACTGTTAGTCCTTGAATCTTTTGGCAATACATCGGAATGTAATAAAGTTTTGCAAAATGAAAGCTGTCTGTGTAATTCTGTCATGGATATTTGCAGTCATTGCAGTTGTGTTGGTGACTGTGTCCATAGAACATATTTGTAATAGTGTATTGGCATAAACTCTTCATATGTTATGTTCAGATTGTTTGGGGTGGGGGGGCGGAATGTGTGATTGCTATGGTCCATGTTATACTCAGATATGACCACTTCGGATGCTGTCTACAGACATGTATGCATGTGTGTGTGTGTGTGTGTGTGTGTGTGTGTGTATGTGTGTACATATATATATATATATATATATATATATATATATATATATATATATATATATATATATATGTGTGTGTGTGTGTGTGTGTGTGTCTGTGTCTATATATATATATATATATATATATATATATATATATATATATATATATATAGTCTATATATATATATATATATATATATATATATATATATATATATATAAATATATATGTATATATATATATATATATATATATATATATATATATATTTGTGTGTGTGTGTGTGTATATGTATATAGCTATATACATATAAACATATATGTATATAGCTATATACATATAAACATATATATGTATATGTATATAGATATATACATTCTTGCATATGTTTATCTGTACCTCCATAGATGTGTAGATGTTTTTAACCTATCTATATATCTACATATATACGTAGACCTGTATATATCGACATGTCTCTATGTATCTCTCTCTCTCTCTCTATATATATATATATAGCGTAGAGTTGATAAAACCCTTCTACAATGTGTTGAGTTTAAATTATCCTTACACTTATCACCGTTTTTACAGCATTACGCTGTTCCCTTATAGTGCTGTGCACGATGTTATGAAATAACTGGCTCCACTGTTGTGAACCTGACAACATATCTTGGTTCTACCATTCTCTAGCGCTGAGGTTTACCTAAACACCCAATATAATGCTCAATACCCAAATAATACCTTACCACAGTGACAGTCTGCCTCTATATCCTATATTAAATAAACCATAAAGCCAGAACTAAATGTGTTCATCTACCTACCGAAAGGAATCCTTGCTGGCTTCTCTTGTAATAATCTTAAACCTCACCAGCAACCTAAGAGTTGTCCACTGCAGTACTACCTAACTTCTTCCGTCTAAGTATCCAAACTATCCTGGACTAGGTACTTCTAAAGTACAGTGTCCTGTACCTAAATATTGTTTAAAGTACATTATTATTTTTTAAATGCAGCTCCCATTTCCTAGCTAGCTGACTGTGTAATATAAAGGTGTTAGAGTTCTCAGAAGTACTGATACATTAAGTAATTCTTGTTTTGTTAATGGATTATCTCATCTAATCTAGCAAATGCAGCTTCTTTTTTATCCCAACTATCTGAATGTGTTATGAGTAGTTTTAAATTCTTAATAGCACCTGGATTATATTGTAATCTTTAGAGATTTGTTATACTAGCAGAGTATTTTTTACTACAACAACACATGCAACCGTGTCTGTGAAATGTCTTTACCTGCTCTATAGTTTTAAGTATTGTCTGCCTTACCACCTTTTTCTCTCTTCCTGTATATTACCAGCCTTCTGTTCCTGTTGTCCCTGCACCACACACCTGAATTAACCCTGCTGGACGCCTCAGAAAATTATTTCAAACTAAAGAATTAACCTACCAGCTCCCTGAGAGACCTTTTCTCTCTAAAAGACAGTGAAAGTATGTATTGTTACAGCTAAGAGCAAATAGCAATGATATGAATTTTTAAGTTTCTGCTAGGTTAGGCAAGCTTCCCAGTTAGGTTAGCCAGCAGCCAATCCCCCCCCCCTACTGAACATCTATCATTTTGTATAATTGTCCTTCTTCCAGCTTATATACTCCCTATCACTATCTGGTGCATCCCACCCTTCTCGCTTAACCTGCCACCCCCTCTAGGTGACCTACCTGCTGCAATAAAGTGACTGTCTACTAGGTGGCATCTCATCACAAGCCTACTGTATATTAATTTCCTATCCTATTGTTAACCGTACCTCCAGAACTCTGTTCCCACTTTTCTATAGACTTACTCTTTCACCATTTCTCCTTTGTCCTAAGGTATCCTTAATCACCCTCTACTACTCTAATATCCTGACTCTCTCCTTACTCATCTCTTAACTTTCTTCTACACTCTCCCACTCTCAGACTTACCTGCTGCATTGTCATACTTTACTGATTTCCTTCCTCGGCAGTCTACTCTCTTGTCCAAACCCGCTCCGTTCGCCCTTCGGGCTCACTCCGCTCCCCTACCCTGCCCCCAATTCCCACCCACCCCTAGCACATCTACATATATACCTATCAAGCTCCACCTACCTAACCTACTACCCAATCACAGTCCTCTCCCACTTACTCCTCCCCCTATTCTCTAATCAAGAAAAAAACCACCTCATTTTCCACTCCCACTGCTAATCTTCCCCCTACTCTCTTTCTACCCCTGCACACTTTGTTTTCCTTTATCCTATCCTTCAATATCTAACTCTCTCCATTCACTTCTGACCTTTCCCTTCTCAACTAACATACATCACTATTCTTCTCCTGTCTGTATATTACCCTACCTTATCCTAACATGCCCTACCAACTCCCCTTAACTATTGAACTCTCCTGCTCCCTTCTCATATTACTAATAACTCTACATCATGCTACTTCATACTCCCATAAAGCTCCTCCTCTCCTATGTCCTACTCAAACTACCCCAACCCCCAACTACTACCTCTTGAACTCTCTCACTTTCACTCCATATGCTCCTCCCTTATTCCACCCAACCTGTTACACCTTTTTCATCCCAAACTATTCTCTACCTCAACTAAAACTCTCTCTCTGAAACCTCTACTAAACCCTAACAAATACCTACTATACAAACCTTACAGTCCAAAACTGATCACCTGCAATGTCCTAGCCTTATCTGGAGACATTCATCCTAACCCTGGCCCTTGTCCCAGTGCAAACTACTCCATCCCTCCATCCTCCTCCTCACCTACAACAAATAACACTCCCCACACTTCCTGTCCCCCTCCCACTTCCCCCCTTAACACTCTGAAAATCTTCACTATCAATGCCCAGAGCCTTAACAACAAATGTCACCATCTGCAAGCCTGGATTAATCACAATAAACCCGACATCCTAGCCATCTCTGAAACCTGGCTAAAACCCCATATCACTGACTCTGAAATATTACCTCCTGGTTACTACATCCTCAGAAGTGACCATTTAAACAAAAAAGGTGCTGGCTCTGCCATAATTTACTCTAATCATCTCTCTCTAATACCCCTTCAAATTCCTACCCCTAATTTCACAAACTCCGAAATCACAGCTAGCCTTCTCCGATTAAATAAACACAAGAATATCTGCTTCATATACTTATATATCTCCCCTGGCAACAATATCTCCACCCTTGAAGATATTCTATACTGGTCCTCAACTCAAATAAAATATGAAACATATATTCTAGGCGATGTCAATATCGACTGGAATAAAATCAACTCACCATCACCCTCACTTTCCATTAACCTTCTAAACTTCACCCAAGTAATCTCATCAACTACTCGCCCTAACAAAAACCACCCCCCAGGGTCCATCTTAGACTGGATTCTAGTCTCCCATCCAAACAAAATCACTCTCAGTGGCACTATCCCTGACACCTTCAGTGACCATCTCCCTGCCTTCATCCATCGATCAAACAGCTCCACCCAACACCAACACCTCTACATTCAAACTCGTAACCTCAGTAACTTTAACCCCTTAATTTTCTCTAACATCTTCAAACAAATCAACTGGCAACCTCTAAATATCCTCCCACTTGACAATGCTGTTGAGCATTTCAATTCTATCTTCCTAAATACTCTCAACTCCCTAGCCCCTCTAAGAAATAAGTGAATCAAAACTAACTCTGCACCATGGTTGACCAAAGAAACTAAACAAATCATGCGTCATAGAGATAAGTCCTGGAAGCTCTACCAGGAAAATAAACTATCCTCTACCTTACTTCTATACACCCAACTCTGCAACCAAGTAAAGAAACTCATTACCAAAGACAAAAAAAAATACTATATTAAACTTCAGTCCAATAACAATAAAAACCCTAAACAATTTTGGAAATCAGTCAATTCCCTTCTTCATCCCGGATCTCAAAACAACCCCTGCCCCAACCCTAATCTATCCGACAACGAACTTAGCTCCCACTTCAATACCTTCTTCATTGAATCCATAGCCAAACTAACCATAACATTTCCTAATAACAACCCACCTAACTCCCTTTCCTCTCCACCCAACAACCCAAACAATAACCCCCCCAATTTCTATCTCAAACCTGTATCCACATATTTTATAAAAAAGCTTCTCTCCAAGCTAAAGCCAGGTTCTAACGCCCCTGACAACATTCCCCCTTCCTTCCTCAAACATGCAGCTGAAGGTATCGCCCTTCCAGTTAGTATTCTGATTAATAGATCGTTAACTGAGTCATACGTACCCAAACTTTAGCGTTCAGCCTACATCCTACCTCTTCACAAAGGAGGCGAAAACACCTCTATTTCTAACTTCCGCCCTATCGCCCTACTCTCTCCAATATCTAAAATTCTAGAAAAATGTGTCCACCACCAATTCTTACCCTATCTCATTCAAAATCATCTCCTTACACCCACCCAGCATGGCTTCCGTCCCGGCCACAGTACCATAACTGCACTATTATCCTTCTTAGAAACTATCTATCAAGCTCGAGACTCTGGACTCATTGTATCCACAGTACTGCTAGACCTTTCAAAAGCTTTTGACACCATCTCCCACACACACCTTCTTCATCATCTGGCTAATCTCAAACTCTCCCCAAACACTCTTTCCTGGTTCTCCAGTTACCTATCTGATAGATCTCAAACGGTCAAATGGAAGAACTCATTCTCTTCCTTTTTGCCAACATCTACTGGCGTTCCTCAGGGATCCATCCTTGGAACCATGCTTTTCAACATCTTCATAAACAACCTTCACACCTTTATCCCTGACATCACAGTCATCCAATACACAGATGACTCTACCTTAGACTGCTCTGCCCCTAACCTTCCTGAACTCCAGACCAAAACCCAATTAGCCTTTACCACCACAGAGAACTGGATGCACCAAAACCACCTTTCTCTTAACTCCAATAAATACAAAATACTAATTTTTCTCCCCTCCAAAGTTTCCTCTCTGGACAAAAACACTTTCAATGTTCTTAGCCAAACTAACACTGCCATTGAAGTGGTCCCCTCTGCAAAACTCCTTGGCATCACCATAGATGAACACCTCAAATTTGATCTTCACATACAACATAACATTAAGAAAACCCACCAAAAGCTAGGTATGCTATATAGGAACAATTACTTCCTTTCAAACTCCTCTAGGCATAACCTGGCAACATCCTTCCTCCTACCTTCACTTCTATACGGAGCCCCTCTCCTCACCAACTTGTCTGCTACCAACACCTCTAAGCTCGAAGCTTGCTATAATAAGATCTCTAAATTTGCCACCAAATCCAAAACATCAACTCACCACTGCCACAGCCTTCATTCTCTGAACTGGCTAGAACTCCCTAATCACCTAGACTATCTACAACTAACCACCACTCACAAACTAATATTCTCCCCTAATAAATGCCCAGCCTTAAAGGACATCCTTCCTCTATACATCCCTAACAGATCACTGAGATCCAAAAACCAAAACCTAATCTCCATTAGTAAACCGAAATGACCAGCTGGCGAGCTTTTACTCTCCTTCTCACTAGGTAAAAAATGGAACTCACTTAGGACTATACCCAACATTGAATCCTTCAAAACTCAACTTTTTCTTCACCTATCCTCCAAATGGAAATGCTCCTGCTTTCACCCCACTTAAATTCCATAGGGACTCCTAACTAAGCACCCCTACTCCTACTCCACTATACTCTCATACTCATTCTAATTTCTCAAAATACCTGCAGCTAACAGACTTTAAGTGACTGTAAGCATATAAATATTGATTCAAAAAAACAAATCTGCCATCAAGTTCTCTGCAACTCTCAAATGTATTAACCCTACTTGTTTTTGCAAACTATATTGTATGTATTTTTACTTTGTAACCTTTATTTGCATTGTGTAACCTATATTGTATTATACTGTTCTTGGAGCTTTTCTCCCCGGGCCACCACTGAAAATGGGCACTTCTTGGCCCAGTGGACTTCCCCGGTAATCAAACTGAAATAAATATATATATATATATATATATATATATATATATATATATATATATATATACATAGATATAGATATAGATATATATATATATATGAGCATACACCTTTAATTGGGTACATGGTGGGTTATCCTATTTCAACACATTCCTCCCTTTTGTGTTTTATCCTGTCTGCATACACAACTGGGATAGGTACATCCCACGTAGCTTAGTGTTAGATTACTCTGAGGATGGAGTACACGGTTGCGGGTTCTACTCCTGGAAGGTGTTATTATTTTACCTCTCACAGTAGTCACTGGTAGGGAAAGTGTGAATAACGTACATTTACGTGGTTGTGAGCAGGTTTGCCCGTGGTCTATGCAACGTTAAGCAAAGGTTAAATGTGTGAAGCGCTTTTCCATTTACCATGTTTCAGCACTGCTTACCATCGCGCAAACATGTGGAAACCTGCTTACAACTGCTTAAAAGTGCTTTAATCCACGTGCATTCCAAAAACCCTTATTCTGGCCCTCAAAATAACCTAACAGCCCTTGCAGGTCTTGCACCCGGGACCATGAACACCACAGTCACTGACTTTACCACAAAGGCATCTGAGATATGTACAAATGTTATGGTGTTTAGAATATACATTGTACTACAGACATTCCTCACAACTGAAAACAAATGTGACAGTCATTTGGTGTACATATGTCTGATACATGGTAATGTTCATATGTTTGTGATATTAGATGTTGCAATGTGACATGACAGGGTGTATTATGAATGAGAAAGGTTCTTGCTTTGTGTCCTTTTTACATTGTCCCCATACTCCATGTATACCCCTCCAGTTCACTTATCGGACATCCGACCGAGGCCCTCCTTGATGCATGATTGCATTACCCATCATTTTTCCCCCACCCCAATCTTCACATACACAACAACTACCCCTTCTATGGTGAATTAGGTTAATATTAATTGTTATAATACCAGAGCTGCATGTGTTTTGTGTACACTCCAATTCCTTTGGAGTGCTTCTGTGTCACGAAGTGTGTTCATAGATGTTTATATATATATGGCTATTGATGTAACTGTATAATATATATATATATATATATATATATATATATATATATATATATATATATATATATATATATATATATATATGTGTGTGTGTGTGCAGATATCACTGACATGCATATATATATATATATATATATATATATATATATATATATATATATATATATATATATATATATATATATATAGATATATATATTGTATTAGTTTGTAACAGTAATACATATGTAGACTGGAATGTGTTGGTTCACAAACTACAGTACATTACAATGTACTGTACATATGTACACAAAGTGACTGTCCCATTTGTGATCATTACAGTGAAATGCATATAGTATAAGGTGCAGTCTCAAGACCATGAAACATGTACACACCTCGGATGGCTTAGTGGTAAGTCCCATGACTATAGTGTCCAGGGTTCGATACCTGCGATGCTTTACAAATGTTTTTTACTGCAGAATAAGGCTCATTTAAACAGTTGTAAGTATGTTTAAAAGTGTTTGTGTGACATTATAGCAGCAGTTAAACACAGTTAAACAAACTTTGTAACGTATAACCTGTGTACGCAAACACGGCCACATCCACCAACTACTCCAGATATATACATGTCAGTGATGTAACATCTCACTATGTGCTGACATAACATTACATTCTGTGTTGACTGTACTCTCCAGCACACATGGGTTTATATAGGTGTTTCGAATGTTTATTATACAGATGATTACTACCTATATATGCAAGCTGTGGTTAAGGTATACTTTTGCACATGATAAACATCCCTGCCTTTATTGGTATTGTAACCTCGAATGCACAGATACTATGCAGATGCTGTAACCATTACACTGTTGACATTAACGTTGCTTCCATCTATTTCCTATTTAGATGATTTATATGTGCAAGCTAGGCTAATCAAAGGGCAGAGGCCCCTAAACTCACTGAGCTTCACGTACTCTTGAAATAACAACATGTAACAAATGTACTGTGAGACAATAGATTACATTCCTAACTACATTAGGCATAGCCCCTCATTGACACACTTCAAGGGAAACCTTGTTGTGTGAATGGGTAACAGACTATACACCCCTGGGATCATGTGTCCCAGAACCATACAGCCAGGGGGTGGGGGAGCCTGTCCAGTTTGATAGCTGCAAGACCTGTTGGGGGAATTGAATGGTGTTGAATTGTCACATTAACATGCCCTCTTTAGATCACTAAGTGCCCCTATCACCCTCCACAACCCCAGTCTTCAACAGCTTCCAGCAACTCTGCCTGGAATTGCTTCATTGGCTATGCTTGACAGAGGCTCAGTTACTTCATCAATGGTGCGAGGAAAGCCAACACACTGTAGCTATGCTTCTAACTGCCCTTGGGCAGATAGGTAGTAGGCTATCTGTGAACCTCTAACATGCAGGCCATCACAGCCATACTATGTGAATAAACAGACCTTCAGATCACAATATACAGTGAGAAATCACCATGTAGTCAGGAAGCAGCTGAGTACAGCAAGAACATACAGAACACTGATACTTAGTCACTCCAAAAGCCTATCCTGGAAGCTAGAAGACTTGTATAAGTTTAAGGCTTTCTATTGCTTACCAGTAGTTACCTACAGGGAAGATGAAAAACAATCACAGATGGGGAACATGCACGCAATTATACCATACCGGCCTATGTGTCAGCCTTAGGCTTTGGAATACTGGCCAAGGCTATTGGCACCCCCATGGTGCCTCATTTAGGAGTGTCTCGAAGGTGAATACCAGCTCCATAAACAGCACAATAGCAGATTCAATGAGGATTATGCTACTCAATACCAGGGGTTGTGATCACAACATGCATGCACTCACAGCACTCCTCAGGATGGACAACATCAACATCTGTGCATTAACTGAAATCTGTCTAAGAGCACACCAGCACTATCAGACTACAACCCATACCACACTTTTCAGCCACAGAACATGGACTGATGGACATGGAGGGGCTGTATCCATATTCATCAGGGATACCTACACCTCCAGGTTAGTGGGGCAACATGATACCTCTGTGATCATCCGTTTGCAGCTAACATCAGCCACAACTGCAATGTGAAATGTGGCCTGCTATGGATCACCCTCCATGACTCAGGACCTCCACTCCACCTACCTGGAGACAGTGAAGAACATGACAGTCCTAACGCACACCCTGGCATTGGTCGATGTCAACTACCATACCATTAACTGGGAAATGTACTCCGGTACTCACTTCCAGGCCCAGCGCTTCCTGAAATGTATCACCTCATATGCCCTGTATCAGGTGGTAACATCCCTAACGTGGGGTGAAAACTACTAGATGTGGTCATCACCAACATGGGCAACAGGTGCACCACAGCAGAGGTTAACCGGTCACTGGTTAGATCTGACCATGAACTATTCACTGTTTCCACACCCTACCATCTCCCCCACCCACAGTGTATACCTTTCCTACAGCTAAATTTACACTACTAGTGACAGGGGTGGGGGGTTTCACAGCCCCCATGCTAAGGGGAAAACTGCTCAAGATACAGACAGAGTTACAAATGCAGTCTATAAGCACCCACACAGATGTATGGATCGTGCCATCACTGGTAAACCAAGACTCACTCCTCCTAGACAAGGACACTGGTCTGGTGGACCTCTGCAATAAACAGGCTATACTACAGAAGAAGGACAGTGTTCCAGACACACAGCAAATCCCATGAAGGGCAGACATCCATGACCACTATTAGTATGATACGTAGGTCCCTCTTGACATCATCCAAGGCTAACATCAGCAGGAGAATAAGCAAGGATTCGAAAGATAACCACAAAGCCTTCTTTGGCTATGTCAAGAATCTATGTGGTGACACACAGATTTGCACTGTGCCGGTGAAATATAGCACAAAATATGCTGAACCTACTGATATCACCAACATCCTTGCAGATACATTCGGCACATACTTCACCCCCTAAAGAGCCCAGAACACTACCCGAAAGGTACAGGATCCCAACCATCAGAGTCACACAGGTGGAAATGGCCATCTCTAACAACAGAACACAGCATCAATGGAGGCAGATGTTGACCCCGACTGCATCTTGCAAACTGTACAAGACAACCTGCTCCCCACCTAAGTAAGCATTCCTACTTCAGCCTCTCCATAGGCTACATGCCCATACAATAGCGCGTGGCAATGGTTATTCCACTCCAACAAGGTGGAATCACAACTGACCATGGTAACTACCACCCTATAAGCCCAACTAGGCTGGTCTGCAATGGTATGGTTTGCATCCTCATGGCACTCATTAACAATGACATTGGTAACCTCAGAACACGTGACCCAACCAAGATCAGCCTGACTTACATACAGTCACCAAGATGTTAGATGATGGGGGAGGTGGTTCACACATACTACCTGGACCTCACCAAGGTTTTTGACACCATGCCCCATTCAGGTATTATTGATAAACACACCAGCCTGTGCATTCACCCATACATCACAGGTTGGGGTGCCAATGGGCTTACACACATAACCCACAATGTACAACTAGCGGTCTCCAGGTCCAGCTCTTGAACAGTCATGACTGGTGTCCCACAGTCCTGGGAGCCCTACTGTTTGGCATATACATCTCAGAGGTACAGGCAAACACAGGTGGACTACGGCAGACCATGTTTGGCAATGACTGCACACTGTGAGCCATGACTGATAGTCCAGCTGACAAGGACATCCCTCAAGGGGCCTCACAGAGAACTTCACAGGGTGCCAATGACATGGCCTCCAGCCAAGTGCCACTAATTGTATGGTCATTCCATTGTGGAATTGGCACCCACATATTAACACATAAGTGGCAGCCACTTTAATACAGAGGAGGTAATGGGGTATCTGGGGACTAAGGTAGATAGTGATCTCCCCTTTGACAGTCATATCTCCACAGTAGTTAGGACATCCTTCTATGAAGGCCATCTGATTACTAAAGGATTCCCATCTAGACATACTGGGGTTATAGCGCCTCTTTACTCATCACTCATCAGTCCCATCATAGGGTATAATAACCCATGTGGGATGTACCTCAGAAGACATGTCCAACAGCTGGGTGGTCCACGAATGTACCTTGCCAAGGGGAATACTGGCCTCCAACATATGGCCTATGCAGCCAGACTGAATAAACTCCTGCTTTACTCAGTGGCATCTCATTTTCCCAGAGATGATCTCCGCTGGCCAACACAGCCATGTCGAACTCAGGCTTGATGGATATGCTCCACCTATGAGAATCTATGTCACAGTGAACCACACACTGTAGTGAGCTGAACCTTGCCACAACAATAACTGGAAGGTGCTGGAGGGACAGCTTCCTGTCACAGACACTCCCCATACTTTGGAACAACATCCCTAACTACATTATACAGAGCCCCTCACTAACACTCTGCAAGAGAAACCTTGAAGGGTGGATGGGGAACAGTAGATGCACCCCAGGGATCCCGCCATTGGCTCTGCTCCACAGAGGGACAGTTAATGAATCAATGGGGTGGCAAAAGCTGACACATTTTGGCTGGCCTTATGAATGGTGTATGGCAGTTGGCCAAGTACCTACCTATGAATCTATACATACAGTATCTGCATATGCTGATAGCTTAATTTACTGTTCAGGTGTTGACTTATCTTGTGCCAATGGCTGTTGTATGTGTATTAGTTGAGGGCTGCCTATGTTGGATGCACACAGTAGACTGCCTATACATGACAATTTACAGGTAGTCTTGTGTGTGTTCCATCCATTTTTACTGTGTGTGCAGGTGGAGAAAGGTGTTAGTCCCTTGGTACCTACATTGTCAGTGTGTGTGCTATATGTTCCCTCTTTGCCAAGGCATGGGCATACTGGGCACTCCTCCGTCTGCCTACTGGGGTTGGCTCAGGGTGTTCATGGTCTGAGTACCTCTGTGCCTGTGGGGCCCTTGGCAATGGTGGTGGGCTGTGAGGGCCTTCACCATTCTGTCCCTGCTGCAGCTGTTTCTGCAGGACCATATTGTGTAGCATGGCACACACTATGAAGATGTGGGCACATGTGCCTGGAGAGTACTGCAAGGCTCCACCAGATATGTCCAAGCAATGGAACCATGATTTCAGCATCCCAAACACACGCTCTATGATGACTCTGGTTTGTGCGTGTGCCTCATTATGGCATTCCTGTATGGGTGTGTGTGCATTTGTGATGGGAGTCATCATCCACGGTTCCAGTGCATAGCCAGCATCCCCCACCAGGTGGCCATTTGGGTTGTCACCCCTGGCAAATTACCGATACAGCTGTGAGGCATGCCAGATGTGGGAGTCGCGATAGCTTCCAGGGCTGCCAGCACACACATACATGATAATGCCCTGGGCATTGCACATGACCTGGCAGTTGATGGAGGGGTATCCCTTGTGGTTTATGTAGCACCTACCCTGCTCACCGGGTGGTGACTTGATGTGTATGTGCGTGTAGTCTATTGCACCCAGTACCTCCGGGTATTCTGCCACATGGTGGAAGAGACGCATATTGCTGGCCAACTCCTCCTACATTTGGGGGATGTATATGTGCTCATTGACATGTGGTAACATGGCATCCAGGAACTGGTGTAGTACCCTGGATGCTGATACCTGTGAGATCCCCATGATATCCCCAGTTGGTCTTTGAAAGGTACCTGTAGCTAGTATTCTCAGGCTTACACATACCTTCATATTCACTGGGATGGGTTCCCCTCAGTTTGTTCTGGCTCTGAGGTGTGGCTGGCACAGCTCCACAAGTTGCTGTAGGGTGTCCCTGTCCACCCTGTAATGCTCTACTATCTCCAGATCATGTAGCCCCTGGTAGGTTGCCCTGGGTCTGAACACTCTCCTCCTCCTCTGGTGCCTGAGGTGGTCATTTGCATCATCCTCCACACCACCTTCAGTCTCCAACACATGCTGGTGGATCAAAGCTATGGCAGCCCCTAACATGTACATAATAAAAGTTCCCTGTCTGTCTACACCACTGGTGCAGAGTGTATGGGCATACACAAATGTGTGTGAGGTGCTTTCACACTTTATAGTATTATGCTATGGATGCTGCTGATGTAAGTGGGTGTGTATGAGCTATTCCAGCTGCTGTGTGTCTTACTTATGGGTTTTGCAATGAGTACTGCAAGTGTGGGGCATTTACTGTGGAGATCTCCTTGTCTGCCTTGATTAATCTGTTGCCCTTTAATTCACGTTTAGACCTGGCATGCATCCACCTGCCGTCTTTCTTGTTTTGTACTTTCCCTACCCAGTCATGGCAAAATGTGCCTTGTAGCTAATATACTGCATATCAGCTTTGTTCTGCTTTGACACTTTGCTGTTTCCTTTACAGTACAGCCCCTCCCCTTCCCTGTTCTGCAGGTAGCTGCTTGCAGCCTTGTTAGCTGTTATCAATGGCCCACTGTAGGCTCCTAGGTGTTAATTAGTCATCTGTAGTCCAATGTCACTGCTGCAGCATTTCCTTATTTCTTTCCTATATCCTTCCTGTTTCAGCTGCAGTGTGCGCCTCGCATACCTGTTTACCGGGTTTACGTGCGTTTTCATCTCCATTCACATGCATACTCGGTTACCTTGTGTACTCTCAGCGAAGCATAGCTATGGGTAATTTGACACACCCCTATCCTGCAGCTTTACCTAGCTAGGGGCAGGCCGGTTTAGCAATGCTCCAATGTGCTTACAGCAATGGTGACACACCCCTCTCTTGATGTCATCTTTATCTCAAGGGCACACCTCGGTGTTATAATGCTACACTGTGAGGTGCATCCTTATACCAGCGGGGAATCTGAGATTCACTATTACTCCTCTCATTTGCGTGGCATTGCCTACTAATTCCTAGCTACTGCGCATAACACTGTCACTGCCCCTTAACAGCCCTTGCACCATGAGTATGGTGTACCATGCCTACCATTGACTATTATGGAGAAATTGTGATATGTGTTTCATTGCGGTTTTATTCTATATTATTATATATTCCTTGTGATCCCCTTTGCGTACCGCTGCCCTGCGCTTCCACATCACGATAGTGCAACTATATATATTAAATGTTAATGTTATACTTTGTAAATTTTTTTTATGCCAATGGCTATGTATTTAGCCATTGGCATATATTAACAATGTAATACATGTGTTTGGTCGGCTGTCATGGCTCAGATTTTATGTTTGCAAAAATGTAAACCATTTTCTACGGTTTACATTTCTGCATGCTTACACTACACCTGCACCACTTCCTGAATCGCTACATACCTTCATTTGCATGCTACACTGCTGCACATGGGGTAATTAGCATACAAGGCTCAGGAGTTGTGAGGGCGTAGCATACGCAGGTAGTGCACGTGGAAACACCGCGTACCTGAATCGCTCGGCGGCCATCTTTGGTGTTAGAACGCCGACGCTATGCCTGCACCTGGTGCAAGTTTCATGAATCCCGGAGAGAGAGGGAGAGAGGGAGAGATAAACATAATTTATGTTGTAAGAACATATGCTGAATAACAGCATGTCCAAACTATGACTAATAGAATTTTCTTCATATTTTGCCTATTTTTCAAGCCATCATATCTACTGTACTATATGCATTCAATACTAGCAGTCAGTGCAGCTCACATGTTTCTAACACACTATCACAATCTCCATCTCTTTCATCTTAAAAAAAACACTTGATCAGTAACAAACATATCTTATACCCAGAACAGATCTGGCTGTGTCTATAAAGGGCATTGTGTTCATTATAGTATAAATAACACACTGGTATTCATATATGACTCATATGTGTTTTCTGCTAGTCTCCTGATGGTTTTACCAATAAACAAGCTATCATATCCAACACACTTTGCTAAGCAGAGCATCTCTCCTTCAACAATAATAATAATAATAATAATAATAATAGGGGTTGGGAAGGTGGCCTAATGGTTAAGGTGCTTGCCTGCAACACAAGCTGCAGAGTTTGAGTCTCACAAGGGATAATTGGCTAGGCTTAAAATGGCCCACAAGGGGCAGTTAATCTATGAACCTATAACAGTTTGATCAAGCAATAAATTAACATTCTCTAGGTGTGCACCACATTAAAAAAATAAGCTGTTCAATGAGTCTGCAAAAGCTATATCAAACTACATATCTATATTTGTTTCTCTTGCGTGACCTGTTTGAGGGTAGCATTAGATTTTCTAGCAGATGTCTGATGAGATGTTTAAATTATCATGTCAACTTCAAGTCTGTTTTAAACTTATCATCTTTAAAATAGAAACATAATTCAGAAAACATGCTTACTGTGTGTTTGTATACTTGAATCCATTGTAAGGATGAAAGGTTCATATCCTGTCCCTTCAGTGTATGAATTCCCTTTTTAAATTCACATCAAAGGACAAGTATTAAATTGGTTGTGACTTGTAAATCACTCAGTTTGTTGTGTCTCTATACTCAAGTAATGATTTTAGTTCTAAATTTATGCTGATGAAGTCTCAATAATGGATAAATGAAAGTGCTCAAAAGAAGAAATTGCTGTGTAGTTTAGTTGTAGTGAGTTTCTGGATTATGTTTTGTCATTTATTACTTGATAATGCTTTTCATTGTTTCCATACTTTTTTACCTTTATGTCACAAAGGTTAACTAGGATGGTTGACAGCATCTGGAAGTCTTTACTTGCTTCAGGAGTAGTAGTGAAAGCAGTAGTTCTGCTGATTGTGTGGTTCCTGACACCTTGCAAACGCCATCAGAATCCTAGAACTTCCCTGTAATGCATATGCTGAACCATTAGCATCATCCAGTCACAGAAGACATCATGCAGGGGGAGGAGATACAAGAGGATTCAACAAAGCCTACATGGTCGTTTTTCACCAGGAAAGTTTTAGATTCAATAAGAGACGTGTAGAGGCGCACACCCCTGCACAAACAAGTTAAACACCGCAACATGCTAATTACAGCATAAGCAGCTGAATTACATGTTAATTAACCAATCTAACACAGTGGAGCTATTCAACGAGCTATAAAACAACTGTGTAGACTCCATGTTGTTGTTTCCTGTGAATTCTAAAACTTTTGGAATACAGCCATGGAATGGAGTCTACAAAGACAGAATAAAAACTGTGTGAGATTTTACAGAACTGACCTTAACATGAGACAGCATTAGATATAGGCTGGATGCAACAAAAGGAGAGTAACAATAGCAACATAATCATTTTTTGTGCAATAACAAAAATGCAGCTTTATTCCCCACCCCTAAATGAACAGTACACTTGTAAGTAATGCAGACAGATAAAAGTGTGAAAGTGTGTGCTAATCAAAATAAATATAAAAAAAATTAAATGGACTATTCATAGTTACATATCAGCATATGCAATACGTAGCTGATGAAATGCAGTCATATAATCTAAAAATCAGTACAGTATTCCTCTGTGCAGATATATCCCAAAGTAATATCCTCTCTTCTGTGTTCAACACAGAAACAGTTCAGCTCCCCTTCAGTTTCCCTAGCTAGACAGTTTCTGTCTGGTGTAGATTCAGGTCTATCAGCATGGTGGAGATGCAAATGACGTTTGATCTCATTAGAATTGCTGAATCCCAAAAATTGCATCTGTGTAGTGATATAAAGACACTCCTTCACTGTTTGTTTTTAATGGATGGCAACTGTGAATGCTTACATCAGGTGAGTGTGTCAGGTTAGACTTACAGTGTTACATGTACGTCTGTCAAGGTTGGAAACCCAAGTTAAGCAGTGCACAACTCACAAGTTCTGTTTCATTAACATCCAACCTCCTTCATTTGTTGGCAAATTGTGTTTTCTCTGTCATTTTTTATTATTTTATTATTTTTTGGCCATTGTTTATGCAATGCAGCACTTAGTGCCATCACAGGAAATGGGGGAATGAATGAAAGTTTTGGCTGTGTTTATCTTGTTGTGTGGCGTTGTGTGATGGGCAAAAGGATGACCTTAAAAATGCTTAGCAAATAAGGGAATGTCATGTAAATATTCCACTGGCAGCATTGCTAAAGTATGACAGTTAGTACTGAGTCTGTGGAATAAACTTGCTACTTAAAGGACTCTGTGGCAGCAGATGTTAATGCAGTAATATGCTCCTTTTTTGAGTAAGATGGTACTGGGTTCGAATACAGGAGTATGTCATACTTTAAAATACTTTTCATTACAGACTGATAAAGCAATGACATGAACTGTTTCTAAAAGATGTGTTGCTGTCTGTTGGCATACAGCAGCGATGTTAAGAGGCATTGCGCAGGGGTAACCACATCTGTTTGCCACCGCTTACCATTAGTGCGTAATGCACAGCTTGATGCAAACATGGAGCCCAAAACGTGAAGGGATCCATTGCTTTCTAGCATTGCTAAAGTCTGACAGTTAATATTGAGTCTCCAGAATACACTTGCTACTTAGCTGACTCTGCGGCAGCACATTGTAATGCAGTTAATAAAGTGATGCATTACTTTTTTGGGGCCAGATGGTACTGGGTTTGAATACAACTGTATGTAATACTTTTAACTACTTTCATATTACCGTTGTTGCGTATTAGTGTGTGATTCATGCAATAATGCATTAAAGAAAAGAAATGGGGAAGATAGGACAGTGGTGAAATTGGGAGCAAGCAGGGGAATAACAAATGAAAAGAAATACAGGAATGTGCAGGAAGGAGGTTGGAAAGAACCATAGCTATCCATTTCTTCAACAGTAAAAACTGATAATATATGCAGAATATTAGCAATAAATATTAGCTGAATTTGGACTGTCACCTCCAAAGAGAGAGGTGACCACAACACATTCATGTTGTATGGCCAGACTGGACTGATTCAAGTGTGTCAAGAAGACACAAGCACAACTGCATAGGTGCCTGTTTTTTTTTTTTTGTTTTGTTTTTGTTTTTTGTTTTTTTTTGAGAGAGAGAGAGAGAGCAAGATAGAGAGCGAGGAATATTGGGGAAGGGATATAGGTAAGTCTGGGTCTGGTAAGTTGGGTAGGTGAGGAAGCAGTTGCAGACAGACAAGACAAACAAGAGACCAGGACAGTGATGGACACAAGAAGTTGTTGAACACCATGGATGGGGTGAGGATGGGGACATCCAGGACCCATGATCATCAAGCTGGGTGACAGTGAGAATCGAGTCCTCACCCACAGGACTGTCATCACTGTCACCTCACTCCTCCACTAGCTGGAGCCCCTGATGTCTCCTTTTCCTCCTTCTGGTACTATGTAAAATGAGAGAGAGCAGCCTGTCCAGCCGATATAGGCATGTACCAGCAGTGCGGCGCACAACCATAAGCACCATCCTTGGCATCTTGCTGCAGTTGATAAACTTATCACCACTGGCACCGCTCCTGGAGGGAACCACTGGGGCAGGACTACCTGAGGGGGCAGGTGGTGCAGAGGAAGCAGAGGTTGTGCTGTCAAGTTGACTCCCAGACATAAACTAAAAAAACAACGTGGTATTCCTGTAGGCAGAAAAACCAAAGTGCACCAAAAGTAAAAAACAAGTTTAATGGTAAGTACTTTCACTGTTAACAAATTATACATTTGTTTTACTTCAGTGGTGTTTCATTTCGTCATGCCTGCATTTTTTGTTTTTTCCTGACTCCCAGACATGCTGGGAAATGGTGCCATAGCCTGTGGAGTGGGGGCAGACAGATCCTGTGGGGCAGACCTACCCTGCTAATCTGTGGAGCATTTTGTGATGTGGTACACATGGATGACATGGACACATTTTGGCAAATTGTAATAAAATAAAACAAAAAAAATAAAAATAAATAAATAAATAAAATAACATAAAAAAGAGAGATAAGGGTTGGGGTGAGATAAAAAAAATAAGATTAGTACCTTCATATGTGACATAAAATGCTTTAATACAATTATTTGACTCTATTATCATAACTTTTACTCTTAAGACTACCACCCTGTAACAGATAACTTTTACTTTTAAGACTACCAGTTCCTAACAGAAGCACACTGTACTAGAGATTGCAGCAAGTACTCCTTTACATGTGCATATATTGCAAATATGTATGTTCCAATTATACAGCTTACAGTTTACAGCAGGGCATGTGTGCCACTTGTATAGAGCTTTTACCTTAAACCTTTAAGTTATGCATAATTTAAGAATTAACAATACTGCATATTTGGTAAGTGTGGTATTTAACCCACAAGCTCCGACTAAATTCTAATATTGTACCCTTGGTTGGTGATACAGACTAATGCATGCATACTTGCTTTTACAGTTGATATATGCATGCTCAATTTGATACACCTCTATAAAATACCAAAAAAGCTATCTTTAACTTTTAATGCTACAATAACACTACTCTTCTGCTGCATACATACCACATGCCTCACTCATCCTCACCAATCTAACACCATGGATCCTAACATTCACCTCTCTTTCCATGACAGCTGTGGAAAAAACAGAACAGAATACAATTATGAATACCAGTCATGCCTATATTCAGCTTTTAAGCCTTACAAGCACTCTCTGTAGTTGATACTTACACATCTGTGGGATGTCCTCCATCATGTATTACTTGATCCAAGCATTGAAGGTATCCCTCTTCCTGCGACATAGGTGACTAAAGTGGTGCCTACAGGTATCCCTCTTCCTGCGACATAGGTGACTAAAGTGGTGCCGACATTGGTCACCAGTGCAGGGGATACTGGTGGCACTGGTTACTGCCTGGGCTAAATTATCCCAAGCCTTTGACTTATACTGGGACCCAGAATAGTCCCCCTGCAGTAGCCTGGCACTGTGGTGTTTCACTTGGAGTCCAACAAAAATCTTGGACTCCTGGACACCAAATCTCTGAGCCCTAAATCTCATGCACTCACAACGAATGCCTGCCATGTCTACTGCAGATCAACAGCAATGGAGAAAGATTTTTCCTGCCACTTCCAGTTATCGCATTTACTGGGAGTGTGCACACTGTTTGAAAATGTTGTACACCACTTACCATCATGTCAACACTGTGCTCGGCAGTGCATTACAGCTACTGGGAGTGTTACCAAAGCCCTGGATGAGGGCAAATCAAATCTCGACTTGGCCAAGGGCTATCATACAATTCCTCACTAAGGCATTATTGTGGAACTCATCCACTTGGAGATTAACCAATATGTCATTAGATGGGTAGCCAACTGGCTCACCAACAGAATGCATACAGTCATAGGTGGGGATTCTATGTCTACCAGCAGACCTGTTACTAGTGGTGTCCCACAAGGGTCTGTGCTGGGTTCCCTGCTGTTTGGAATGTATTTCGCAGAAAATCAGGTGAAAAAAGATGGTCTGTGGCTCAACAAGTTCACTGACAACTGCAAACTGGGCACAATCATTGAATCCCAAAACGATGTCAACATACTACAAAATGTACTTACATACATAAATGATTGTTGCCAAAGCTACAGATTTAAAGTTAACTCAAAATAATGCACTATTATCCCTTTCAGCAAAGGAGAAGTCCCTGCAAATTATAGTATTAATAATACCGATCATTATGTGTCCACAGTGGTAATGAAGGCCCTTTATGTTGCATACCACATAAGTGAGGGCATAACATCCAAGACTAAGGATGTTATAACTCCACTGTTCTCATCCTTCATCAGACCAATAATAGAGTACAATGTCCCCTTTTACATGTACCTCACCAGACACCTGCAGCAGCTGGAGAAAACTCAGAGGTTTCTCACTAAGAAAATCTATGGACTTCCAACACATTACCTATATGGACAGTCTGAAGGCTCTGTCACTGTACTCTCTATTATATAGACTGCTGAGAAAGGTGACATGGCTGGCCTACAGAGCAGTCTCAAGCCATGCCTTAATGGAAATGCTGCAACTACTCAAATCACATGGGACAAGACTTACTCACACTAGAGACCTTAACCTAGCCTGTGACATCAACAGGACATGCTGGAGAGACAGATATATCCCCAGAGATTTCCACTCCTATGGAACAAACTCCCAATTCACTTGCAACTAAGCTCCTCAATGACCCTATTTAACCGTAACTGGGACAGTTGGTTGGGAAATTGTAGATTTTCCCTGGGGTTTCACCTATATCACTCTTAGACATGGTCAACAATTGCTGATCATGGATTCACAAATATGGACTACAAATCTTGGTCTATAAGAGAACAGTGGTACAAGTTGGGTAGGCTTGACAAGGCCCTCAGAACATTAGCCTAGTAACCTCCTATGAACCTATGAACCTAGGGCCATTATGGTAGTAGCCTCTTATGAACCTATGAAGCTATGAACCTATGCAGGCCTGCCAACATTTTGTCTCACACATGGGCTACTGGTGTCATGTACTATAAGTTCAGCTGCAGCCTAGCAAAAGTTAGACTTGTGCCGTGGTGCTTGCATTATGTATTGTTCTGTAGTCTGTGTGCTTAGGTAGGGATTCTACTCTCCCTACAGTCAAGTGTGTGTGTGTGTGTGTGTGTGTGTGTGTGTGTGTGTGTGTGTGTGTGTGTGTGTGTGTGTGTGTGTGTGTGTGTGTGTGTGCACTGTTGTTTGTCATTACAGAAAGCCTTTTACTGCAACATGTGGGACATTATTATTATTACCATATTCTCAGTGGACACTCCTGATGTCATTAGCTGTATCAGATGTTTGGATATGCAGTCATCCCAAGAGGGCATGGTCACACACTGGCCTGGAGGCCAGGGAGATGTCAACTCATCTTATACAAGACATATGACAGTGACATGGATTTTAATCTATCCACATACATCATGGCATGGTTTGTAGGCCCTGTGTTATCTTCCTGAGAAAGTCCTGTGGTCTCTGCAGCTGCTGCATCTGTCTGTAGAGGTACTTGCAAGAGAGATCATTATCCTGTATTACTGTTCGTTGAAGTTTGACTACTGTGGTGTCATATAATCCTAAGATCTGAAAGTGATGGTGTGACTTATTATGTGTACCATATGTTTGTCCTGGAAGATCATTACAGACAAAAGTTAGAAAGTAATGATACATATTACAGTTTCTGACCTCAACTCCCTTACAAGAGCATTCACTGTAACATTGTGAAATGTTGATGCTATCAACTGCCTAACTTTCCAAGGCCAATATACTTCAAAGGTACTATGACCAGTTCAACAACACAAACGCAGATATACTAAGCACTAAGATAGCAATGCACCTTGAGCATCAGACTCAGCTTTTGTATCTCTGAATCCAAAAGATAGAAAACAGGGATATATATGGCACAATCATCACTTGCACATGGTGTTGTCTGTTTTTTTTTGGGGGGGGCAGTAAGGCTAGGCTGACACAAAAGGTATGTGAGTGTGTATGAGTAGGAAGGAGAAAAAGGCAGGCATTGGGATAAAACAACAAATAGCAAGTGAGACAAACTGAGTAACTGTTTTGTGTGTGTGTGTGTGTGTGTGTGTGTGTGTGTGTGTGTGTGTGTGTGTGTGTGTGTGTGTGTGTGTGTGTGTGTGTGTGTGTGTGTGTGTGTCTGTAGGGGTCTTTCAGGTGAAATTGGTGTGTGCGTGTCTGCATAAACACAGCTAAGCTCTATGCTAGCTCTACATCTTGGTCTGTTGGACAAGGTGTGAGCTGTGCATGGTAGAGGTGGCAGTTCATAGTTCTCATCCCCAATCCTGAGAACTGGCTCTGTGAGGAATTGCATTGGCATGTCCACAGTCATGGTGAGATTTAGTACTGCTACCTGAATGTGACTGATGTCTGCTGGATGAACTCCCCTCACAGGGATGCCAAGGATGATGAGCCCATGGCCTGCCACATCTGGGTGTAGACAGCAGACTCACTGATGGAGCAGTGGAACTGCTTCCAGTATGGGAGCGTGATCAGTCATGGCCACATTGGCTAAAGCAGATGATGTGGATAACCTATGCCCACAACAATGCCATTAACCCCCCAGCAGAGATTCCATCACAGACACTGCTAGTTCCAATATGTCATTCATCCGATCCAGTGAATCAGCAACACAGTAGATGTAGTCACTCATGACAAGACTGTGCCACATCCACAACCCTGACAATTTCTCTGGATCCCAATGGGAACATGACTGTGCCTCCATAATGGTGTTAAATATATGTTGAGTGGCACAGGAAGTGAAACCTTCACCAGGTGGAGCAGGGACAGCAGGCCCCCTCCAAGTACCCCTATCTATCCTCCTGTGTGGCACCTCACCTACACTTTGGCTATGGACAGCCTCAACAGGCCTTGAAGCCACAGCTGCCACACTTCCCCGATTAATGTCCTCACACTCCACTTGTTCAATATCTGTGGGCTCAGTGGACTGGGTACGTGTAGGATTAATGGCTGTGTCCAATGGAAATGCAGGGGATGGCTGTATGCCAACCTCTGTGTCAGATTCAACCTCCGCATTCCCCGACTGTGCCTCAGTTTGGCCACCATCATCATCAGAGGCTGTAGATACACTGACATCAGGTGGCACAAGGGCCACACTCCCACTCTCATGATAACCTGTGATAAAAATCAAAAAACACATAAATACATTAATACCTGCATTACTATAGTGCATTGTATGCTAACAAACTAACAGTGCTGCCACTATTACAGATAGTACAGCACTACAAAAAACAGGCCTGAGATCAATATCACAAACTATAATATTTCTTTAAATTGGTCACAAAAATATCTGCAGAATATTTTCTGAGCTATATTCCAGATGGTCCTAGAAGACGTTAAGCAAGAGGTAAGAGCAGCATCATTTCAATTAACAGTAACACAGAGGATAATACATTTATCCCTGTATATGTGCATTAACTGTACTTTGAACAAGAATATGGCTTACAACTCCAAACTAAGCTTATAACTGTAGCAATATTCAATCCCCCCACAAAAAAAGACATGTGATACAGAATTAACTTATTCATTTCAATAGTTTTACAGTACAACAGTATTCAATTGTTGAGATATCAAAGCTTACCTGGAAGCTCCTCCTGGGACATGCTTGCTGTCTCAGAAGGTGTTGCATCCATGTCTAGGACATGCTGTACTGCACTCTACTGGGAGGTGTCAGGATCTCTCAGATTGGCTAAGAACTGTTCATTGGAGCTGAGTGGTGGTTCCCTAGCAGGGTCTCCCCAGTAACCATTTTGTCATGGCCCACTGCAGCTGCTCATCTCATTGCACATGTTATCAGGTCAGTGGCACACCTATTCATCTGTTCTGCCATGGCCACCTGCAACATTAACATCATGAACAATCTGTTGCCATATTTGCATCCTATAGGCCATATTGCCCCATGTTCTTTATAGGAGAAAGGCACCATGTTTCTAAACAGAGGGATTGAACCAGAGGCCTTTCAATCTTCAGTCTAACACTCTTCTAAGTGAGCTATTTCAGCTCGTTATCAACCCATTGACTATGACTTGGTTTTCAGCATCATTGAAAGGGGGGGGGTCTCCATGGATTGACATACCTGAGTGACATACTTGAAGGTGTCCTAAAAGACAACAGAAGTATAATACACATAAGTATCACACATATAAAATAACTGTTTCTAGATAAAACAGAAAAAAGTAACCAGTCAGTATTACCCACTGGAGAAACATAAAACATTCTAGAGATGTGAAATACTAACAACAGGCAGGATGCAAAACAAGGAAACATATCCTTGTTTGTGCCATAACAGTAAGCCACATTTGCCTCCCCCCAAAAGGACAGTCCGGTCTTGTTTGTGCCATAACAGTAACTCATCCTTGCCCCCCCCCCCAACAAGAGAACAGGCAAATGACCCATTTTGCTAACAAAACCTCTTTGAAATGCTAAAAATGCTACCAAAAGACCTGCTCTCCTGTCCCTGACACATTTGTACATATTTATCACACAGCATTCCATTTTCATGTATTGTCAATCATGTGTATCTCTGAAATGGCTTGACAAACAGGCCATGCCATCAGTGCACTTCTAACTAATGCATACAGATAAAAGTGTAAAAAGCCTTTGCTTCACACTATTCTTAAATATATTCTTTCATATGCGATATGTATCTGACAAAGTGGGAGCATACCTGCTGAAGTTCAGTACTCCTCTGTGCAGATATATCCTGAAGAAAAAGCATTTTTGCAGTCTTCCATACATATACAACTCGCCCCACCATCAGTTTGCTTAGCTGAATGTATGCCTTTTTATAATGGTGTAGATTATGAATATATTGCATCTGTCTTTGTCTGTGTTTCATACATGCAAATTATAGCATAAGCAACTGAATTGCATGCTAATCAACCAATCCAACATGGTGGAGCTCTTCAACAAGCTATAAAGCATCCATGTAGATGCCATGCTAGTTTTTCCTGTGGATGTCAAAACATTTGGAGTACAGACACAGGAAGTCTACAGAGACATAATTTTAGGGGCTGATGCTGCTTTAATCCATTTGCATGTGCTAGAGACTGAAGCCAATGCTGCTGCTGCTGCTGCCAGTAACCATAGCCAAGAAGAAGAATTTTCAGGCCACATTTAACTTGTCACAACCTACATGATATGGAAATTGTAGAGCACTACAGGGTGGACAGGGACACACTACAGGAAGTCTGCAATCTGTGCCGTCCTCAACTCAGAGCCAGAGCCAACCAAGGGGAACCCATTCCAGTGGAAACTAAGGTATGTGTAGCCCTTAGAATATTAGCTACAGATACCTTTCAGAAATCAACAGGGGACATGCTGGGTGTGTCACAGGCACCAGCATCCTCGATCCTCCCTCACTTCCTGGATGCTATGCTCCAACATGCCAGTGAGTACATATATTTTTCCCATAGATCTGAGAAGAGGGCCAGAAATATGCAACAGCTCTACCACAGACCACACTACCCTGCCATAGACTGCACTCATGTAGAAATGAAGGCACCACCTGGAGAACAGGGTAGGTACATTAATAGAAAGGGCTACCACACTCTAGCAACCACCAAGTTGAGTGTAATGCCAAGAGAATCATCTTGGATGTGTGTGCTGGCAACCTTGGTAGTTACCAAGACTCACATATCTGGAACACTTTCCAGCTGTACCAGACATTTGCTAAGGTGGATATCATCTACTGGGAGATACAAGTTATGCACTGGAACTGTGGCTGAAGACATCCATCAGAAATACAAAAACACCCACGTAAGAATGCCATAATGAGGCACATGCTCAAACCAGAAATCTAATAGACTGTATGTTTGGGCTGCTGACGTCACAGTTACGTTGTCTAGACACATCTGGGGGAGTCCTGCAGTACAATCCATGGACATGTACTGAAATCCTCACAGTATGTGCCATGCTACAGAACATAATCCTGAGGAAACAACTGCAGCAGTATCAGCAAAGGGAAGTGGCACACATCCCATCACTAATGCCAACTTCACCACAGCGACAAGCAGATGAGGAGTCAGAGGGGGAACCACCAGCTGCTGTGGGTGTATGCAGACATAGGCATGCTCAGCATGCCCTTGCATTGGCTAAGAGACAATGCATAACACACTCACTCAACACCTTGGGGACTAAAACCTTCTTCCTACTCACATGCATACCGTAAAATTGATGCCAGGCAACTCGTACAGCTTGCATCAGACAGAGTCATCCCTGGACTAACACTTTGGCAACTGCAGCATTTAAAAGTTAAGTCCTGAACCTGGAGTGTATTGTTTAATAATACTATGGGATATCCTTGTATTTCATTACTTGTTACAGTAAGCAAGTAAAAAGTGGGAGATTTGTACCAACATTGTGGAAACATGTGACAGCAAAGACTTATTTAACTTATATGTGTCCATTAGTAAGTAGTAGGCCTCAGGCATCAAAGAGTCACACAGTCATACCTCTCAAAAGTACTGATGTTCACTGCATGCTCTCAGTTTAGCACCATATGTTTGTACTTGAAAATCATTGACGAGAGAATTTAGAAACTAATGATACACTTTGCAGTTTCTGACTTCACAACCCTCACAAGATTAACCAACAGGCAAGATGCAAAACAAGGAGAGTAACAAGAGCAACATATCCTTGTCTGTGCCCTAGTAACTCACCTTTGCTCCCTCCAAATGAACAGTCCATTCTTGTTTGTGCCATAACAGTAACTTACCTTTGCTTACCCAAAAAGAACACTCTATGCTTGTATTTGGCATAACACTAATTCAGCTTTGTTCCCCCCTCAACAGAACAGTTGTACTCGTGTAGGTACCATAACAGTAACTGACCTTTGCTCATCCCAAAAGAACAGTCTATGCTTGCTGACATTTGTGCAGTCACTGAGACCAAGTTTAAGGCTGCAGAAAGCACCCCAGCTATACCAGGTTACATTTCCTTCCACACATTCAAACTGAAAGTGTGAGAACTAAGGGATGTAATATATCAATATTCATTAAAGACAAATACTCCTCTAGATTGGTTAAACAGCACAATTCCCTTGAATTACTTCAGGTGCAGTAGACTGTAGGTAAGACCCTTCTTCAGGTCATTACCAGATATAGGACCCCCTTCATGAATCAGGACATACACTCAAGCCTACTTGGATGTACTTGAGTCAATCAAGATACAACCAAATACCCTGGTTTTGGGTGACTTTAATTACCCGTCCATAGACTGGGTAAATTATATGTGTTCTTACTCACTTGCCCAAAGGTACCTGGACTTCTTTAACTCTAATGCCCTAGACCAAGCTGGTTAACACACCCACAAGGGGCTCAAACAACCGAACCTGGTGCTCACCAACATGGGGGACCTCTGTGTAGATCAGAGTGTGTGTTGTACCTTTAAGAAGCATTACAGTCTATGGGCATGTGCATATAAGTACAGAGCACGTGCAAGAAAGAGGGCCATTTTGAGTGAGGAGCCAGAGTGAAAGCATGTATGTGTGTAGCAGTCAGTCAGTTTGTTTAAGTTTAAATTTCCTGTCCTCCATCCAGATGTGTTTGTGTGTAATAAACTACCTAAACAAAAACCCAAGCCTCATCGTCTTATTTGAATACACAAGACAAGTGACACGCTGGACCACCTCCAGTGTGGCCATCCCTGGTGAGATCTGACCACAAATCAGTCTCGCTAGAAGTAACTATAACACAAGACACCCCCCCCCCCCAGCACCAACTAGACTAAAAAACTTCTCCATGGCCAATAACAACATCTTACATGATGGCATAAATAGCTTCATAGCCCCTCCCCCACTGCCCTGACTGATGGAACAGACACCTATGCTGAGTTATACACCAATGTTTTATAGAAGCACCTGTACAATTGCATTGACTCTGTCATACCTGATAGAACCAAAGCAAGATCTTCAAGGAAAAACAAACCCAACTGGCAGACAACTGCCATTAATAGGCTATACAACAGAAGAAAGAAATTGCTCTCTAAGAGTATGAAGGAACATTCTCAAAACTGGAAACATTCCCTCCTCGACTTCAACAAGCGAATAAGACTGCTGGTGAAGTCCTCCAAAACTAACTATGAACCCAAAGTAGCTTCCCTAACTAAGGATAACCACAAGGTGTTCTTTAGTTACATCTGTAACCTCAAAGGTAAGGCCCAGATTTGCACTAGTTAATGGTACTACATATATAGAACCTGTGGATATAGCAAACCTGTTGGCTTCACTCCTCTGTCCCCACCACATATACCCCAAAGCATACCTAACACCTGTCCTCTGCCTGGTATCTCTGAGGAGCAGGTCTTAAATGCCCTTTCCAAGGCCAAAAATACAGCCTCTATGGGACCAGACAACATCCCAGGCTGTGTTCTACATGGGTTAAAACAGGAATTAGCATCACTATTGAGCACACTTTTTAATCATAGACTAAGCACTGGCTCCATCCCAGCGGAATGGAAAAGAGCTACCATCATCCCTTTGCACAAAGTGGGTGTATCCATGGACCCCAAGAAATATAGACCCATTAGCCTGACCATCCTTATCTGCAAGGCCATGGAACGAATCATCATGGACCTTATTAACAAAGATGGAGGAAATCTTCAGATACTCGACCCCCACCCAAATTGGCTTTGTCAAGGGGAGATCATGCCTGTTAAACTTGGTGAACTTCTTTGAGACAGTCACCAAAGCCCTAGATGAGGGCAAATCAGTGCATATGGCTTATCTAGACTTAGCCAAGGCCTTTGACACGATCTCCCACTCAGGCATCATTGATAAACTCACCAAGCTCGGTATCAACCCATTTATTGTCAGGTGGGTTGCAAACTGGCTCACTGATAGAACTCAGACATTCAAAATAAGGGACTCCACCTCCTCCTCCAGCAGACAAGTAACCAGTATTCCACAGGGATCAATTCTGGGACCCCTACTGTTCAGAATCTACTTCTCTGAAGTACAGGTTAAAACTAAAGGACTGTTGCTGACAAAGTTTGCTGATGACTGCAAACTGGGAGTGATCATTAAAACCTCTAGCAATGTCAACATCCTGCAAGAAGGTCTTACACAGTCTAATGACTGGTGCCAAAGTCATGGTCTTAAACTTAATGCAAAAAATGCATTATTACCCCCTTCGGCAAGGGTGATGTTCTTGCAAAGTATCACATCAATAGAAATACCCTAAGCACACAGTCAGTGGTAAGAGATCTGGGCACACAGGTTAACAGCAACCTTAACTTCAATCACCATGTCTCCACAGTGGTAAGGAGGACATTTTACATTGTTCGTCTCATAAGTAAGGGTATTGCCTCCAGAAAAAAAAGGTAATAATCCCGCTGTACTCTTCCTTCAACAGGCCAATAAAAGAGTGCAATTCTCCCTTTGTTATATTCATTTCCAAACATCTGAAGCAATTGGAGAGACACCAAAGGTTCCTTACAAAGAAAATTCATGGTCTTCAAGATCTGTCTTAAGCGGACACACTGAAATCATTGTCACTTTACTTTGTGTCATACTGACTGTTCAGAGGCAACCTATGCCTTGCATATAGAGCAATCTCTGACCCAGCTTTAATGGAAATGCTGCACATTCGCAAGTAAAATGTCACACAGGTCACTCACTCAAACAATCTTAACCTGATATGTGACATCAACAGAACTTGCTGGAGATACAGATTTGTCTCACAAAGGTTGCCCCACCTTTGGAACAAGCCTCCTCTTCATGTTAAACAAAGCCCCTCACTGGCCCTATTTAAGCGTACTTTGGATGATTGAATGAGTAACCAGAAATTCACCCCGGAGGTTCCACCTGTGTCACTCTTGGATAGGAGTAATAGGTGCTGATTTTAGTATCTGCTTGAACCAGACATCCTTGGGAACATAGGTTGAACTTGGCTAGGCTTGTAAGGGGCCTGGGGCTGTTAGCCCAGTAACCTCCTATGATCCTATGTACCATGACAGTAACTCAGCCTTGTTTCTCCCCTCAAAATAACAGCTGCACCTTTGTATATGTCATTATAGTAACTCACCTAAGCTTCCCTCCCTGAAAGAACAGCCGATTGTTGTTTGGGCCATAATTGTAACTCACCTTTGCTCACTCCAAAAGAACAATCTATGCTTGCATGTGCTATAAAAGTAACTCAACTTTGTTTCACCCTCTCAGCAGAACAGTTGTAACCTTGTATGTGCCATAACAGTAGATCACCTTTGCCCCCCCACCCCAAAAGTATAGTCTATACTTGTTTGTGCCATCCAACCTGCCCTTCAGTTGTTGGCAAATGCATATCATATTATTGCCAATTAATACCCTCACACATATTTAAGGCCAATTATATAGCATGGTTTACAGACTGCATGTCTCAGAGTACTGGTCAGATAACTGTTGAATGAAATACAGAAAGGTAAGATAGAGCTGTATATTTGCAAGCAATAATCATAACAGGTTGTGTGATCATTAAGTGCACTATGTCCAAATATAATAACTATATATGAAAAAATAATAGTTTATGGTTTGATATCAGTGTACATTCTGTTGCAGTTGGTTGTGTGATGAATGAGTTCAGTTCTTTGCTGCAAAGCTGTTTGTGTGGAAAAGAGGGATAAGGCACCCAACCTGTTTTCTGAAGGTACATTGGAGTGAGAGTTGAAATCCACACCTATGTAGGCATATCTCATGTGTACTAACATTTTATACTGTGTATGTCATAAATTGCTTTTCCTCATTTCAACTATATCTACCTTTCTTATTTTTTCTTTTCTTTTCTTTTATACTAAATAATACTAAAACTTGACAGAGAAAACAAAATTTGCCAACAAATGAAGAGGAGGTTGGCTGTTAAAGAAACAGAACCTGTGAATTGTGCACTGCTTACTTGCATTTCCAACCTTGACAGACGTACATGTAACACTTTGTAAGTCTAACCTGACACACCCACCTGATGTAAGCATTCACAATTGCCATCCCATAATTACTAACACTGAGGGAGTACCTGCACTATGTTTACATCTCTACACAGATCCAATTTTTGGGGATTCAGACATTCTAATGAGTTCAGATCTCATTTGCATCATCACTGTGCTGACAGCCCTGCATCTACACCATTGGCAACTGTGTAGCTATGGAAACTGAACAGGAGTCGAATGTTGAACACAGAAGGGAGGATATTACTTTGGGATTTATCTGCATGGAGGATTACTGCTTGCTAGATGGATATGCCTGCATTTTGTCAGTTACATATTGCATCTGCTGACATGTAACTATGAATAGTTTGTTTAATGGTTTTTATATTTATTTTGATTAGCACACACTTCTAGCTGTCTACATACCTCTTGGCTGTACATATTTTCGCAGAATGTCCAGATTTTTGTTTCATATTTTTGGTCCATTTTTCATAAAACTGTGATTTTCCGGCAAAAAAGCCAGAAAAAATGACAGACATTTGAGTTTCAGATTTCATACCCTTCAGAAAAATAATCCTAACACAAAACCTGTTATTCTATCAACTTTCTACATTACCAAGACCAATATTTAAAAATTGTCCCTATTTTGGGCCTTTTCCCCCCTCATTATTTATGGTTTTGTCCAGATTTCTTGCCCTAAGAGGTTGACAGGTATGATCTGCAATGTGTACTGTTCATTTGGGGGTGGGGAGCAAAGCTGCATTTATATTCTGGCATAAAGAAAAAAAAAGATTTATCCTGCTTTTTGTACTCTCCTTTTCTTGCATTGAGCCTGCTGTCACATATAGTATTACAGTCAGTTCTGTACAAGTGTCACACATTTTACATGTTATTCTATCCGTGTAGACTCTTTTACATGGATGTATTCCAAAAGCATGGAGTCGACATGGTTGCTTTCTACATTGTTGAATTCCTCCACAGGTTGATTCGCATGGTATTCAACTGCTTATGCAGAATTAGCATACTGCAGTGTTTCACTTGTTTTCACAGGGATGTGTGCCTCTACATGGCATTTACTGAATGTAATTTTTTTCTGCAGCCTTGTGCACATCATGCCGCGATGCGAACATAGTGAAAAACCACCGTGTAGGCTGTATTGAATCCCTGGAAAATCAATTATAGGTAAATAATTTCTTGTTCTCTTTTATCAAACAAGTTCTAGTAGATGGAATAAGGAACAATTGGGGCAGTGTGTTAAAATCACATGGGATGCATTGGCAGTTGGTGTTGAATGTGTACAATATATATGAGGTTTAAATGACTAAGCTAATGTGTATTTTAAATTATAAAAAATAAAACTAAACTCATGCTCTTCCACTCCACTAAATTCAAAACCCAATCTGCTTACTTCAACATCACATCTAGTAATAAGACTTTGATTGAACCAGTACCATCTATCCAACTTCTCAGTGTTGTTATTGATCAAAATCTGAAGTTCAACTTAAACATTGCCCATACTGTAAAAAAAGTGCACAAGAAAATAGGTACCTTATACAGATGCAAAAACTACCTAACCACAAACTCCAGAATAACTACAGTCAGAACTCATCTTCTGTCAACTTTACTATATGCCTCATCCATCCTTACCAACCTCTCCAAATCAGACGTAAGCAAGCTAGATGCCTGCTATAATAAGATAAAATAAATTTGCCACTAGCTGTCCTCCTAGAACCCATCATTGTAAGGCCCTAAGACAACTATATTGGTTAGAAATACCCCACCAACTCATTCTCATGCAACTCTCTACCACCCACCAAATGTACTATAAACCACATAAAACACCAGCTCTACAAGGCCTCCTCAATCCCCATAAAAGTACCTGTCCACTAAGATCCACTAATAAAACTCTAATTGAAGTAACCAGGAGTAAAAATAGCTCAGGTGACTCTCTATACTCCTACTACATTGCTAAACTGTGGAATGCCTTACCACTTGAAATTAGAACTATAACTAGCTTAAAAAACTTCAAGCATCACATTAAAGCCCACCTTACCAATTCTTGGACTTGTACATGTACTGGGCATGGGTAGCCCAAACCATGGAACTAGCTGATTTTAACATTTTAATTGCATATGTAATGAGTATTGAATTTAAACCATATGGCTACCTTATGTTGTTTTTTTTCTTTCTCATTGTTAATATCTATCAGATTGTAAGTCTTCCGTTTGCTATGCTACCTGTATATAAGACTAAGTATCGTAATTGCACTCTTATTGTATACAATGTCACTACCTGCTACTACTGTAAGAACTGTCTTCTAGAAGCATTGTTATACAAGATTATTGGTCATGTCTCCCACTTGACCAATTTATTCTGTTCTAGTCTATTTACCATTGTGAATGTTTGTTACTATTTTTTTCTTTATTGTATTATACAATTTTCTCTCTACTAACAATATAGTTTACTAACAATGGAGCTTTTCTCCCCAGTCCTCTGCTGAAAAAGGGTTTTATGCTCAGTCGGACTCTCTCAGTAAACAAATGTAAAATAAACAAATAAAAATAAATTAAACTATTTAAAAAGTGTGCTTCAATAAGATATGCTGTTTAATCTGTTCTTTGAGCATTTGACTCTGTTCCCAAAGGTGTAAAGTTTGAATCCACCTACATCGGCTTTAGTATTTTGACTTACTAGCATGCACAAAAGTTATATTGGTTATGAATGGCTGTTGTTAAGTCACGCATTAAATGCTTATTTTTATTTCTGACTTTATTTTGATGAAGTCTCAATGAAGAGTAGACAAAAGAGCTCAAAATGAGAAACTTCTATGAAGATTCCTTGTCTGTAATGAGATTTTGAATTATTCATTCAAACAAGAAAAGGTTGTGATCAAGAGAGATCATTAGTAAAAGGTCAGTTGGTACTGCTATCCAGGATGGTGTCAGAAGATAAGTTATTTGGCAGAGAAATAAAGGTACTGGAAAAAATGTTTATAAACAGGCTGGGGGATTCAATAAAGCATACACAGTCATTTTTAACTTGTGTGCATCACACTGCAGCAAGTTTTAGATTCAGTAAGCGCTGTGTAGAGGTGCGCACCCCTGCGAAAACAAGCTAAACACCATGACATGTTAATTACAGCATAAGCAGCAAAACTGCATGCTAATTAACCAATCCAACACAGTGGAGCTATTCAACAAGCTATAAAGCGTCCATGTAAACTCCATGCTGGTTTTTACTGTGAATTCCAAAACTTTTGGAATACAACCACTTAAAGGAGTCTACACAGTCAGAATGTTAGGGGCTGCTGCTGCTGCTTTAATTCAATTGTATGTGCTACAGGCTGAAGCCAATGCTGCTGCTGCTGCCAATAGGCCTAAGCTGAGAAGGAGGAGAGTTTTCAGGCCCTGTTTAACTTTTCACAACCTACATGATGTGGAAATTGTAGAGCGCTACAAGGTGGACAGGGGCACACTACAGGAACTCTGTGACCTCTGCTGTCCTAAACTCAGAGCCAAGGTCAGCTGAGAGGAACCCATCCCAGTGGAGACAAAGGTGTGTGTAGCCCTTAGAATATTAGCTACAGGTACCTTTCAGAGACCAACAGGAGACATGCTGGGGGTGTCACATGGCATCAGCATCCAGGACCCTCCACCAATTCCTGAATGTTATGCTCCAGCATGCCAGTGACCACATATATTTTCCCTGTATTTCTGAGGAGAGCACCAGAAATATGCTGGAGTTCTACCATGTAGCACACTACCCTGAAGTACTGAGTGCCATAGATTACACACATATAGAAATGAAGACACCACCGGGGAAGCAGGATAGGCTCTGCATAAACAGTAAGGACTACCACTCTATCAACTGCCAAGTCATGTGTAATGCCAAGGGAATAATCTTCAACATGTGTGCTTACAACCTGACATTTACCATGACTCATATATCTGGAACACCTCCCAACTGTACCAGACATTTCCCAGGGAGGATATCCCACAGGGACATCTACTTGGGGATGCAAGCTATGCACTGGAATCATGGCTGATGACACACATCAGCAATGCACACACCCATGGAAGAAAGCCATAATGAGGCACACACTTATCTAGAAATATCATAGAGTGTGTGTTTGGGCTGCTGAAGTCATGATTCCACTGCCTAGGAACATCTGGGTGAACCCTGCAGTACAATCCATGAAGATGTACAGAAATATTCACAGTATGTGCCAAGTTACACAACATAATACTGAGGAAACAGCTTCAGCAGGATCAACAAGAGGAAGGGGCACACATCCCACCACCAAGGCCAAGGTCACCACAGGCAGATGAGGAGTCAGAGGGGGTACCACCAGCTGCTGTGGGTGTAGGCAGAAGTAGGCATGCTCAGCATGCCCTTACATTGACTAAGAGACAACGCATAGCACACTCACTCACCATCTAGGGGCCTAAAACATTCCTACTACTTACATATATATTGTAACATTGATGCCAGGCAGCTCACGCAACCATTACCTTCCCATCTATTGACTGTGTACTGCTTGCATCAGACAAAAGTAAAACTGTGGCAACTGCTGCATTTACAAGGTAAGTCTGGAACCTGGTCTGTATTGTTTAATAATATGACTGTGAGGAATATCCTCATATTTCATTTATTGGTACAGTAAGCAAGTAAATGGTGTGAGATTTGTACAGAAATTACTTTAACATGTGACAGCAGAGACTTATTTGACTTATATGTGTCCATTACTAAGTAGATGGCCTTAGGCATCAAAGATTCACACAGTTATACCTCTCAAAAGTACTAATAACCACTGCTTGCCCTCTGTTTAACACCATTCATTTGTACTGGAAAATCATTATAAAGAGAGTGAGAAAGCAATGATACACATTTCAGCTTCTGACTTCACAACCCTCACAAGATCATTCACTACAAAGTTGGGAAATTTTGATGCCATCATCTTCTAAATTTCCAAGGCTAATATAAGTCAAAGGTATAATTACTTGTTCAACACCACAAATGCAGATATACTAAGAACTAAGTTAGCTATGCAACCTAGCATCAAACACAAAGCTTATGTATCCCTGAATCTGAAAGATAGAAAACAGGGATGCGGTACAGTTATCACCATTTGCACTGAGTGTTCTGTGGAGGGCCAGAAAGCCTAGGCTGACACAAAAGGTCAGCATCTGTCTGAGTAAGAAAGAGAACAAGGCAGACATTTGGATAAACCAACAAATGGCCAGCGAAACAAAATGAGTAGCTGTTGTTTTTGTGTCTGTAGGGGTCCTCCAGTTGGTGTCTGAGTGTCTGCATGAATACAGCCAAGCTCCGTGCTGGCTCTACATCTTGGTATGTTGGACAGGTGTCAGCCATGCATGGTAGAGATGGTAGTTCATCATTGTCATCCTCGACCATGAGAACTGGACCAGGAGTTGCATTGGCATGTCCATGCCTACGGTCAGATACACTGCTATTACCTGAACGTGATTGATGTCTTCTGGATGAGCTGCCTTCATGGTGATGCCTTGGACCATGACCCCATGCCTGCCATGTCTGGGTGTGGACAGCAAACCCACTGATGGAGCAGTGGAAGTGCCACAACTATGGGAGTGTGATTAGGCACAGCCACAATGGCTGGCACCAGATTATGTGGCTGACCTATGCCCATGAGGATAGCGTTCCCCTCCCAGTAAACATTCCATCACAGACACCACCCATTCCAGCATGTTATTCATCTGATCCACTAAATCTGCAACACAGTGGAGACAGTCAAGCATGTCAGCCTGAACCAGCTCTACAACCATGAGCATTTGTCTTCAGTGACTATGAGAACATACCAGTGCCTCCATGATGGCCCTAAAACATACATTGAGTGGCACAGGAAGAGACACCTACACCAAGTGGAGAACGGACACCAGTCCCCCTCCAAGCACCCCTATCTGCCCTCCTGCATGGCATGTTGCCCACATTTTGGCTACAAACAGAGTCAACAGGCACTAAAGCCACAGTAGCCACACTTCCCTCACCCTCCACCTGTCCAATATCTGAGGACTCACTGGAATGGGTGGGTTTATGCCTACTGGTTGTGTCTAATGGAACTGCAGGGGATGGCTGTATGTCAACCTCAATGTCAGATTCAACCTCTGCACCCCCTGACTGTGCCTCAGTTTCACCATCATCATCATCAGAGTCTGATGATACATTGACATCAGGTGGAAATCAGGTGGAGAAGGTCCACACTTTCACTGTCATGAGCACCTGTAATAAAAAGCAAGAAACACAGGAAACAAATTAATACCTGCACAACTGTAGTCCAATATATGCTAACAAGCTAACAGTGGTGCCACTGTTATAGACAATACAGCAATACACACAACAGGCCTGACATCAACAGCACACACTAAAATATTTTTCTCAGTTGCTCAGCAGTACTGGCATAAAAAGGTTTGGATTACCATCTGCTCATGAGAGTCTCCTCTGCAATCCAAATGGGCCTGGAAGACATTAAGCAGGAGGTAAGGGCAACATCACCACAATTAAAAGTAACACAGGTGGTAATACTTTTACCCCTTTATAGATCCATTAAATATACTTTCAACAAGAGCATGACTGTCAACTCAAACCTAAGCTAATAACTGCAGCAATTGTTAATCCCCCACCAAAAAATAAATACATGTGACACAGAAGTAACATATTGATTTCAATTATTTTACTATACAAAAGTATTCAACTGTTGAGATACCAGTGCCTACCTGGAAGCTCTTCCTGGGACATGCTTGCTGTCTCTGACACTGTTGCTCCCACATCCAGGACATTCTGTACTGCACTCTCCTGTGAGCTGTCTGGATCACTGATATTGGCCAAGAACTCCTCATTGGGTGTTAGTAGTGGTTTTCTAGCAATCCCTCCCCCCAGTACCCATCTAGTCATGGCCCACTACTGCAGCTGCTCTTCTCAGTGCAGATGTGATCATGTCAGTGGCCCTGTGGGCACCTGCTGATATGCCCTGCTGTGGCTACCCACGGCATTCAGATCAACTATCTTTTGCCAAATTTTCATCCTACGTGCCATATCTCCCCATCCTGTTTCCAGCAGAAAAGCACCATGTTGCCTAAAGGCATCCACTATGACCTGGTTCTCAGCATTGGTGAAGGGTGTCTATGAGGATTAACACATCTGGGTGGCATACTCCTAGGTGTCCTAAAAGACAGAAGAAGGATAATACACATAAGTATCACATATGTACTAAATAAATGATTCCAGAAAAAAACAGAAAAGGTAGCCAATCAATATTACTCCCTGTAGAAACATACAATAGTCTACAGATGTGAAATAGGAACAACAGTGAGGATGCAAAACAAGGAGAGTAACAAAAGCAACATATCCTTGTGTGTGCCATAACAGTAACTCACCTTTGCCCACCTCCAAAAGAACAGGAAAATGACACATTTTGCTATCAAACCATCTTTGAAATGCTAAAAGTGCTATCAAAGGAACTGTCCATGACCATTTGTACATATTTATCACACAGCATTCCATTTTCATGTATTGGCAATCATGTATAATTCTGAAATGGTGTGGCCAACATGCCCATGCCATCAGTACACTTCTAACGAATGCATGATGCAGGTAAAAGTGTAAAAGCCTTTGGTTCAGATTTTTCAGAAATATATTCCAGCATATGCAGTATGTAGCTGACCAAATGGAAGCATACCTTCTGAAGTTCAGTACTCCTCTGTACAAATATATCCTGAAGAAATATTATGTGCAGTCTTCCCAATATAAAAATGTCTTCTCACCATCAGGTTGCCTGGCTACATGGTTGCCTTTTTATATGATGTAGATTAAGGGTTATTAGCACAGTGAAGATGCAAATGAGGTGTGAACTCATTAAAATTGCTGAATCCCAAAAAAGTGAATCTGTGTATGAGATGTAAACATAGTGCAGACAGTCCCTTAGTGTTTGGTTTTAATGGATTGCAATTGTGAATGATTAGTGATTGGGAGAAGGATAACACAACAGCACTGCAGGCTGCCTTACTTCCACTGGGTGTGTCAGGTTAGTTCTACAAAGTGTTAGATGTAAGACTGGAAATGTAAGTAAGCAGCACATAAGTCACAGGTTGTGTTCCTTAACATCCAACCTACCTTTCATTTGTTGGCAACTGCATACGATATGATATGATTTCCACTTAATATCTTCACACATTTTAAGATCAATGATATAGAATGGCTTACACACTGCATGCCTCAGATTACTCCTCAGATAAATGGAGAATGGCCAATAAACACAGAAATGTAAGACAGAGTTGTATATTTGCAATCAATAATCATAACAGATTGTGCGGTCATTAGGTGCACTACATCCAAAACTAATAAATGTACAAATAACACTTTTATGGTTTGAAATCACTGCAGATACTGTCTCAGTTGGTTGTGTGCATATTAAGTTCAGTTCATTTCTGCAAAGCTGTTTGTGTGGCAAAGAGGGATAAGGCACCCATCCTGTGTTCTGAAGTTGCATTTGAGTGAGAGTTCAAATCCAGTTCAAATCCAGACCTATGTAGAAATATATCATGTGTACTAACATTCTCTAGTGTGCATGTCATATATTGCTTTTATTTCCCCTTTTTTCTTCTTCTTTTTTTTTTTTTTTGAGGGGGCCAGTGTTTGCATGATGTGCAGTTTTGCGCAAACATGGTATCTGGAGAAAACTGAATGTCAGGTTTGGCTGTGCTTATCTCAAAGCACAGCAGTTCTCAAACTGGACAATCAGCCCACCTAGGAAGCAGACAGGACTCAGACAGCCAAAATAGAAATCCAATACATTCAATTAATACTACTGGGCATTGCACAAACCCGCTAAGTGATGTTGCATGGTGGTTAACAGTGAGACCTTAAGAATGATTAGTAAAATAGGGAATGTCATGCAATTAGACCTGTGGCAGCAAGTATAAGTGAAGGGCTGGAGTACAGATGGTCAAAAGCTCTAGTACAGAGTGTGCAACATTTGTTTTACTATTGTGACATTGCAGTTTATAGCAATGAACTACAACATAGACAAGTATTTTCTCAACCTTCTTGTAGCAACAGGTGTAAGTGTAGGACTGCCATACACATAGCCCTGGGTTCGAATAGAACACATTCTACACTTTTACTATTTTTCAACTTCCCATTATAGTCACTCTCACTTATAATATTTGACATGGTGTAGCTGATATTAATTATATGTATGAGAGCTGAGACAGTAGTATTGTGACATTTATTTATCTATGTATTATTACACTTATTATCACATTTATGACTGTGGGTATACTGTGTACTATATTCCTGTAAGTAGATTTTTGCTATCTGGACTGGCATGGCTTTCATATTTGCCTAACACACATACACAACTGCCTGTACATCCAATAACCTTGAAATTGCAAATGCAATTATGTAATGCCTCACTGCTTGTCACTGTTGTGCTCTGATTTCTATAGCACAAATGCAGTGCTCAGGGGTGCACACTTCAGAACACTTTCTTAGCATGATGGTAAGTGGAGTTCAACAGTTTCAAATAGTGTGTGCACTCCCAGTAAACACGATAAATGGAATTGGTGGGAAAGCATCAGTCTCGATTGCTCTAGATCCGTGGCAGATATGGCAGGTTTCTGTGGAGAAGGTACCAGGTTTAGGTCACAGAGATGTGGTGTCCAGTAGTCCAAAATTTTTATTGGACTCTTAGTTAAGAACAAAAGTGCCAGGTTTCTGCAGGGGGATTATTCTGGCTTCCAGTATAAGTTGGAAGCTTGGGATAGTTTAGCCCGGGTTGTAACCGGTGACACCAGTAGCCTACACCTTGATGGACAATGTAGACATCTTTAAAATAGTAACACAAAAACCACTCCTCAACTCCTCAAAGGCAGCCAAAAAATTGAAAATTCAGCTGACTAGCACTACAAAGGTTGTCCTCCGCCAAATTTCCAGTAATAGTCAAAGAATATCACCCATCGATCATAAATGAAAAAGTTTTTAATGTATTCCATGCGTAAACAAAATAGACAAATACAAATTAACCAGATTAAATGACAGAAACAGAAATAGTTTAGCTCTTCCCTACCTTCGTTAAAGCTTAAATCAAAGCAATTCTTGACTCACTGATGGCGTTCAATACTCATCTGTAAAGACAGCTTGGGGAATAGTGATTTTTTTATTCTTGCTGTATCGCTTTGGGACACCTTTGGGATTTGGAGTTGACTGATTTTGTTGTTAAAAGCTGAATACAGGCATGACCGGTATTCATAATGGTATTCTGTTTTGTTCTGTTTTTTCCACAGCTGCCTGTGATCATGAGGTCAATATCCGAACCCATGGGGCTAGATTGGTGAGGGTGTGGGAAGCATGTGGTATGTATGCTGCAGTGTTATTGTAGCATTAAAATAAAAGTAGCTTTTTTGGTATTTTATAGAGTTCTATCAAATTGAGCATGCATATCTCAACTGTAAAAGCAAGTATGTATGCATTAGTCCGTAGCACAAACCAAGAGTACAATATTAGACTTTAGTTAGAGGTTGTGGGTTCAAATACCACACATTCCAACTATTCAGTACTGCTGTAAACTGTAATCTGTACAACTGGAACATGCATATGTGCAATATATGCACACATCAAGGATTACTTGCTGCAATCTGTAGTATAGCATAAATCTGTTAGGAGTTGGTAGTCTTAAATGTAAAAGTTAAGATAATAGAGTCAAATAATTGTTTTAATATGAATATTTTTTATATTTTATTTTTATGTTATTTTATTGTAAAATTATTTTTTATTTTATTTGTATTTTATTTTTTGTATGTCACATATGAAGGGACTAATCATATTTCTTTTTTCTCTCACCCCAACCCTTATCTCTATTTTTATTCGATTTTTATTTTATTTCATATTATTTATAATAAAATAATTTTATGTCATTATTTTTATTTTATTTTATGAATATTTTTTATATTTTATTTTATGTTATTTTATTGTAAAATAATTTTTTATTTTATTTATTTTTTTATTTTTTTAATTTTATTACATCTTCAAAATGTGTCCATCTCATCTATATGTACCACATTGAAAAATACTCCACAGTGCAGGGGGTAGGCCTGCCACACAGGATCTGCCTGCCTCCCCTCCAATGGCTCCAGCACTGTTGACCAGCATGTCTGGGAGCCAAACTGACAGCACCACCTTTGCTGCCCCTGCACTACCTGCCCCCTCAGAAAGTCCTGTCCCAGAGGTTGGTCCAGTGGTACCTACTGGGAGCAGTGGCAGAGGTGGTGATTTTATCACCTGCACCAAGCTGCCAGGGATGGTGTGTAGAGTTGAGCACCGCACTGCTGGTGCATGCCTACACCAGCTGGAGTGGCTGCTCTCCCTGATTTTCTGTAGTACAAGAAGGAGGATAAAGAAATATCAAGCACTCCAGCTAGCAGTGGATTGAAGTGACAGTGATGACAGTCCAGCTTGACAACCATGGGTTTGGGATGTCTCCACCCTCACCCCAAATCATGGTGTCCAGCAACCTTTTGTGCCCATCACCGTCCGTGTCTCTTGTCTTGTTTGTCTTGCCTGTCTTCAATTGCTGCTTTACCTACCCAACTTGCCTGACCCAGACATTCCTACATCCCTTCCCCAACATCCCTCTCTCTTTCCAAAAAAAAAAAAAAAATTGGGCACATGTCACACACAAAAAAAATCACCCCACATATATCTCTCCATTTCACTCACACATTTTCTTGACACACTTGATTCACTCCAACTGGCTATACAACATGATTATGTTGTGGTCACCCCTCTCTCTGATGGTGACAGTCCAAATTCAGTTAATATTGTCCACATATGTTCACTTTACATTGTAAAAGAAATGTATAGCTATGGTTCTTTCCTATCTCTCTTCTGCACATTCCTGTCCAGCCTTCCCTTTCTTCTTCCCACTGCTTGCTCCCAGTTTCAACTCTGTTCTATCTATCCATTTCACCTCTTTAAGCCACTTTTATGTGAAGGTGCGCATCGCACACCAATGAGCAGCAACAGGGAATGGCAGCAATGTATTTATATGTATTTAAAAGTATTAGATAGAGTGGCAAATTATTTAAAAGTATTAGATACACATGTATTCAAACCCTTTAATGCACTGGCCCCAACAAGAAATGCATCAATGCATTAACACATGATGCCACAGAGTCAGTTAAGCTGCAGGTGTATTTCAAAGACTCAGAACTAACTGTCAGACTTTAGCAATGTGGTTTGCTCACTGCTTACCTATATGCAAGCATGTGTATTGTGCATGTGTATGCACTTTGGTAACTGTTATGCAAACCCTCTGCTCATGTCACCATGGAAATGTACATATTATGTTATATTACTGCTGTTTACTGTCCTTTCCCTGTTTATGACATGAAATTACATGTGTAAACATTACAAACGGAGGGTTGCATCTAAGAATATGTCACATATTTACAATACATTTATCTGCTGCAACCCCCCACCCCCCCCCCGGCACTGCAACCTGGTGTCTCAGTAGTTTTTCCACACATATATCAACCATAGTACAAAATGTAATATCAAATGTTGCATGCTATGCAATGCACATCAATCTGGCAACATGCAGAGCTGCAGCTATTCATCCATATGCCTAAAAAGACTTATTTGCAAAGTTAGGGAAGAAATCAGCATGGACCATATCCACAGGGACATAGGTGACCTTCAACACACTTAACCCTATGCATTTTGTTTATGTCAAGGGTACATCTTGCCTACTGAATCTTGTGGACTTCTTGGATACTGATCCCACAGACCAGGATGAGGGATGACAGGACATACTTCCTATGTTGATTTATCTAAGGCCTTTGACACTATCCCCCTGTTCATGTGTCACAGATCTCCCATGTGGGAATTAACCCATACAGTAGTACAGGGATAAGCAACTAGATCACTGACATAACACACACACTTGCAAAGTTTGGGACTGCACCACCTTCAGTAGCCAATTGCCATTAGAATACCACAAGGATCTGTGCTGGGCCCTCAACTGTTTGCAAACTACTTCCCTGAAGTGCAAACAATGGCAGATGCCCTCTGCTTTACAAGTTTGCAGATGACTGGTAACTGTACGCACTAATATTGAGTCTCCCAAATGATGGAAACATATTATGGAAGGGGCTGCCGCACACAAAAAATTGGTAACAAACTCATGGACTGAACCTGTAGCCCAGGCCGGTATGACCCTGACCTTCAGTAGCATCTTACCCTCACCAAGAATGATGCCACAATATGAAGACAAGATGATCTATTTCAACAATTGGCTTAAGTACCGGTGTCATTCAAAGGGGATCCAATGCCTGTCAGCTTGGGATGATATGCTCGACAAGCCACGATGCTTCTCTAGGGATGGCTTGCACCTGTCACCCCTGGCTTTCAGATATTGGCAAAGGCTCTTGCTACCCCCATAGTGCCTTTTTTAGGCAAGGCTCAAAAGACAGACCCACCTCCATAGGTATCACAAGGGATAAGAAACTAAGAGTAATGCTACTCAACGCCAGAAGTCTAAACCTCAAGATGCACGCACTTGAAACTCTCCTTAGCATGGAGAACATCGATATCTGTGCAGTAACAGAAACCTGGTTCAGGGCTCCCGAGAGCACCCCAGCACTACCAGGTTATACCTCATACCATGCTTTTAGGCCCCAAAACTTGGACCGAACCACAAAAGGAGGGAGTATCGATATTCATCAAAGATACCCACACCTCCAGGTTGGTGGCAAAGCACGAAGCATCAGAGACTATCCATGTGCAACTAACAGTGGGTAAAACTGCCTTCCAGTTTATAGCCTGCTACAGACCACCCTCCCAAACCCAGGAACCCCACTCAGCCTTTCTGAAAACACTGGAAAATATGAAGGTCTCTCCAAACACCATTATATTGGGCGACTTCAACTACCCAAACATAGACTGGGAGCATTACTCTAGCTCCAACACCCTAGCCCAAAGGTTCCTAGAATTTATAAACTCAAATGCTATGGAACAACTTGTTACCACTCCCACAAGAGGGGAAAACATACTGGACCTGATCATCACCAACATGGGGACTCTATGCTCCAGACCAGAAGTGTATCCCTCACTGGTAAGATCAGACCATAAACTAATCTCACTGGATATTCACATCCCGACCCCACCCCAACCACAGTGAAAAACTTCTCTAAAGCAAATTTCACACTCCTCAAAACTGAGGTGGAATCCTTCAAAGCCCCCGGGCCTGTGGAAAATACGGCCCAGACTGCAGAATCCTTTATAAATGCATTCTATGAGCACCTTCAGGAATGCATGGATCATGCGATCCCAAATAAAACCAAGACCCAATCCTCCAAAGGCAGACGTCATGTCTGGTGGACCCCAGCCATAAACAAACTATACAATAGAAGGAGGAAGCTACTAAATGATAGAGCAAAATCCCAAAAAGGGAAGGCATCACTGATCAGTATTAGCAAAAAACTACGGGCACTCATAAACTTGTCTAAGGCCAGCTTCGAGAGAAAAAATGCACAGGACACTAAGGATAATCACAAGGCTTTCTTTAGTTATGTTAGGAACCTGGGTGGTAATTCCCAGATATGCTCAGAATTAGTCCAAAATGATAAAAAATACACTGAACCGACAGACATTGCCAACATCCTAGCTGACAGGTTCAGCGCAAACTTCTCCCCCCCCTCTCCACCAAAAGGGCAAATATCTATCGCAGCAGAGTGCTGCCCCCCTGACATCTCAGATGCTCAGGTAAGAGCCGCCCTCTCCAAAGCAAAAAACACAGCATCAATGGGACCAGACGGTGTCCTGGGCTGCGTCCTACATGAACTCCAAGAAGAGCTAAACCCAAATATAAAACTACTGTTCAATCTCAGCCTTACTACAGGATATGTGCCCAATGAGTGGCGTACAGCAACAGTGGTCCCTCTCCATAAAGGTGGTGCCTCAACAGATCCTGGAAACTATCGCCCCATAAGCCTGACTAGCTTGGTCTGCAAAGCTATGGAATGGATCATCATGGACCTCATAAATAAAGATATTGGGGACCTACAGACACTGGATCCTACCCAGTTCGGCTTTGTTAAGGGCAGATCCTGCCTCTTAAACCTGGTTGATTTCTTTGAAACAGTCACCAAGGCCATTGACGAGGGGAAGGTGGTCCACACAGCCTACCTGGACCTCACAAAAGCCTTGATACAATACCCCACTCGGGCATTATAGATAAGCTCACCAGCTTAAATATAAACCCCTATGTCACTAGATGGATTGCAAACTGGCTCAAGGACAGAACCCACATGGTTAGAATTGCTGGAGCCATGTCAGACTCAAACCAGTTACAAGTGGTGTCCCACAAGGCTCAGTCCTGGGGCCTCTCTTGTTCGGTATATATTTCTCAGAGGTACAGGCCAACACGGAAGGACTGTGGCTGACCAAGTTCGCAGATGGCTGCAAACTGGGCCATAATCGACTCTCCAGCTGACACAAGCATCCTCCAAAAGGGCCTCATAGAAACAGACAACTGGTGCCAGAGCCATGGCCTCCAGCTAAATGCCAAAAGTGTATAGTCATCCCCTTTGGCAAAAACAAAGTGCCCACAAATTACCACATAGGTGGTAATCCATTAAGTACAGAAGAAGTAATTAGGGACCTGGGGACCCAAGTTGATAGCAATCTCTCATTTGACAACCACATGGCCAAAGTGGTTAGAAAAACATTTTATATAGCCCACCTAATCATGAAGGGATTCACATCTAGATCAGGGGAGGTCATCGTGCCTCTTTACTCATCCCTCATCAGGCCCATAATTGAGTACAATGCCCCTTTTGGGATGTACCTTACCAGACACTTACAGCAACTGGAAAGACCCCAAAAGTACCTCACCAAGAGGATCAAAGGGCTCAAACAGATGCCATATGCTGCCCAGTTAAAGAAACTCCAGCTCTACTCAGTGGCATACCGCCTGTTCAGAGGCAATCTGTGCCTGGCGTATAAAGCCATGTCCAACCCAGAATTAATGGACATGCTGCACCTCAGAAAATCCGAATCCCATCGAGCTACGCTCGAGACTTGAACCTCAGCACTGAAATAAATAGGACATGCTGGAGGGACAGATTCATAACCCAGAGGCTCCCTTCACTCTGGAATAAAATCCCAGTCCAGGTTAGGCAGAGTCCCTCATTGACTCTCTTCAAGAGGAATCTTGATGAGTGGATGGGAGATCATAGGTTTACCCAGGGTATCACTTCTGTGTCACTCTTAGACAGAGGCACAGTATACTAACCTCGAAAAAGGGCATAGCAAAATAAATTTAAAATGGGTGGCGAAAGCCAAACACATTTTGGCTAGGCTTATAAATGCCCTAGGGCAGATAGCCTAGTATGAACCTATGAACCTATGAACCTTAAAGCATACAATGGCTCATTGTCCCCTTTGACAATGAAGTACCCCTGCTAATTATGATATACATATCACCCTTCTAAGCTCAAACACAGTGTTGTGAGACTTGGAAATACATGTTGATAGCAATATGCACTTTCATCACTATGTGTCCATAGTGCTGACAGACACATTCTGCATTGCGCACATCATACATATGAACATCACATCCAAGACCAGGGTGGTCATACCAATGCTGTGCTCTGCCCGTATCAGACCACTTATTAAGTACAATGCTCCCTTCTGTCTGTACCTCACCAGACACCTGCAGCAATTGGAGTAAAAATGTGCCTGGGAAACTCCAGGTTCTCCAAACATGACATACATGGAAAGACTTTAAGACCTGTCAATATACTGAGTATCATGCAGGCTGCTAAGAGGTGATCTATGCCTGCTCTACAGAGCATTCTCAGACCCTACCCTACTGGAAATACTGGACATCTGCAAATCAAATGTGACAGGAATAACTTGGCCCAGGGTTCTCATTTTAGCCTGTGTCATAAACAGAACATGCTGGGGAGACAGATATATCCCATATTTACTTCCACTCCTCTGTAATATGGGCCCATTGAGGGTGACTCAGTTTTCCTGAATGACCCTGACTACTGGTTTGGTGATTGGAAGGTCATCTATGGGGTGGACCTATGTCCCTCATGGACAGAGTCAGTTTTGGCTGCTCACAAAAGCTTTCTACTAATAATGACCATCCAAATATCTTCAATAGGAGTACTTGTATGTTTATACTGCTAGGTTTCTAAACACCATAGGGCCATTAGGTTAGTAGCCCACTATGAACATATGAAACTATAAGCCTATGCAGGATTCCCAACATTTTGTCTCCCACATGTCCTGCTGATGTCATCTACTATAAGTTCACCTGCCATCATGTAAAGTGCCTTGGTGCTTGTGTAATGTACTGTGTTCTGTAGTCTGTGTACTTAGATAGGTAGGGTGCCTGTTCTCTCTGCAGTCAAGTTTTTGTGTGTGTGTGTGTGTGTGTGTGTGTGTGTGTGTGTGTGTGTGTGTGTGTGTGTGTGTGTGTGTATGTGTGTGTGTCTGTGTATGTGCGTATGTGTTTGTCTCTGCAGACAGAAGAGCAGAAGTGTGTATCCTATAGCTATTGCTTCAATACCATGGACTGACAGTATTTTGATTCTTGCAAATGCCTAGACATCCATTTTGTGCAGTCCATGCAATGTCTTGTCTCCCACATGACCTGCTGATGTCATCTATATAAGTTCACCTGCAGTCTTATAAAAGTCAGACTTGTGCCATGGCACTTGTGTAAAGTACTGTGCTCGGCAATCTGTGTAATTATATAGGTATAGGTTCTCTTCTCACTGCAGTCAACTGTGTGTGTGTGTGTGTGTGTGTGTGTGTGTGTGTGTGTGTGTGTGTGTGTGTGTGTGTGTGCGTGCATGCGTGAGTGCGTCTGTGTGTGTGTGTGTGTGTGTGTGTGTGTGTGTGTGTGTGTGTGTGTGTGTGTGTGTGTGTGTGTGTGAACCTCAGCACTGAAATAAATAGGACATGCTGGAGGGACAGATTCATAACTCAGAGGCTCCCTTCACTCTGGAATAAAATCCCAGTCCAGGTTAGGCAGAGTCCCTCATTGACTCTCTTCAAGAGGAATCTTGATGAGTTTTCCCACACACACACATAGGTGTTTGACAACATCTATGAAAAGATGGGTATGAGTGGAAATACTGGTAACTTTGGCAGGCAGCCCACTCAAAACATCAATACAACTAGCAGCATTAATTCAGAAGTCACGTTTGACTTTACAATACAATGCCTTAGGTCACAACATAGTTTTCCTGGGTCCAGCAGAGTGAACATCAATGAGGAGCTACAAACTAACTATGGTGTGAATCAAGGAAACAGATCATGTGCAATGGAAGATAATCGACCGAATTTTAACAACAATGGCATGAGGAGAGAGGTGCCAAAATTAAATGACTGGTTAACAACAGCATTCTCTGTCAAAGAAATTCAAGGAGAAGGGACAATAAACGGTAAGCTCTCTGACTTTGATAACAAGCTCATGCAATGTAAAAACTTACAACTGGAGAATGCTTACTTAGGTGAATGCATGAGAGTGAAAGTTATTCTCAAGGGGTTGCGTATATGGCACTTCTCCACAGGGCTGATAGAAAACTCTGAATTGTACATTGATTTGCTCAAGCTATTTGATAGATTTGGTTATGAATTGCTAGAATTGCTTGTAAAAAACAACAAAAAAGTAACAGAGAATTGAGCAAAGAGGTGGCAGTTTTGGATAATGCCATTAGGGAGACAATCAATATGAGCAATGTAAATATGAACATCTTCGAATTTACAATAGTATAGACCAACATATTGAAAGGCTTAAGAGTGGAAAGACTGGTAAATTGGAAAGAGATATAAAAATATAAACAAAAAAAGAGTAGCATATGAAAGTATAACAGAAGCTGGAGAAATGGAGAGTCATAGTGATAACCAGAATTTCTATAACCAAAACTACCCAGCCTTGAGGAGTTCAGAGAGGATTAAAAACAATAAAAACAACCTGCAACAATATGTAAACCAGCAACAAGTGGGGTTTCAAGGGGCGAGGCCCAAAAACAAACATTGGAGGACTTGAATGTTTATAAATATGAACAAAATGACATGATCAGTATTGTTGGTGTTGATTCTAACATTAGAAGTGAACATGAATGTGTTATAGTGCAAAATGAAAACTAAGATTTTAAAGTGTACAATTTTTCAATTGTGCATGTTGATGGTGAAGTAGCAGATTTACTTGCTAAAGGGATGACATTTGTGCCCGCAGTACAAAGCAATTTCACGAACACTGTTTTAAATTTAAAATTATATTTAAGGAAAATTAATTTGAAATTGTTGTACCAAAGTAGAATACTGAGACATAGTAGTATGTATAGTATTAGTAGTACATATAACCCACCCCTCCATCCCCGATTGTCAGTTTATGAAAAGATATGTGAAATAGATCTTAAGAACTTGAATAAGTATAAATATGACAAGAAAATTGTGAACAAGTTAAGTGAAAATGAACAGTTCACATTATCACATTTACAGAAAGAAAAAATACGAATAATGAAACCGGATAAGGGTGGGGGGGCAGTCATCATGGATTTATATGGCTACAACAACAGAATGCAAGGCATCTTGGATACAGATATGTATCAAAAAGTTTCCTTGAATGAATTGAATGGGGCATACAAAAAAGTTTACATGCAATTAAATGACATGTTTATAGATAGAAGGATTGATATAGATTTGTACAATTATTTAAATGTTTCACCTCCTAGAGTTCCAGTATTTTTTGGGACACCAAAAATACATAAATCTATTAACAATCCACCTATGCGACCACTAGTCGATGGAAGAGATTCCATCACATCGGCATGTGTGAAATACATTGATTTTGAATTAAAACACATTCTGAGAAATGAAGAGCAAATATGTAAGGATTCTTGGTCCTTCTTACAACATATGAATAGCATAGAATATAACAAGGAAGACATATTGGTCACTAATGATGTATGTGACTTATATACAGTCATTCCGCAGGATATAGGAGTTGAATGGACTAATGAGATGTTACATACAAATGACATACCCCAGGATAAAGCTAATTTATTAGTAGAGATGCTAGAATTAGTCTTGAACAATTATGTTGTGTTTAATGGTAACTACTACTTGAAAAATAGAGGCATCACAATGGGATCACCATGTGGGGGAGCATCTCTGAATACCATCATGGCATATTGGGAAAGGAAATATGTGTTTAATACGGAGTTCCATAAATATCTTAAATCTTATTTCAGATTCCAGGACGATATAAGTATAATTTGGAAAGGGCCTAGAAGCATCCTAGAAGAATTTCTGGAGTATATTAATGGAACAACAACCTATTTGAAATTCACATGGAAAGTTAGGCTTGATTTTATGGAATACTTAAATATTAAACTCATAAAAAACAACATAGAGGAAAGATACATAGCTCAGATATACAGGAAGGAAACTTATTAGAACAGTTTATTGCACTATAACAGTTCCCATCCAGCACACCAAAAAAGATCTGTGATAAAAGGGCAGATAGTTAGAGCTGCCCAGATGATAACAAAAGAACAAAACTTCATTGAAGAATGCATCAATCTACGGTCTGTATTTTGTGCTAGGGCATACCCAGGTGAATTCATTGATGAAATCATAGAAGTCAGAATCAAAAGAGACATAGGTCATTTTAAACCATTTTAGATAAGGAAACATTTTAAGTGAAATGAGGACACATGATATAGAATAAACAATAATAGATAACCCTGATTCACACAGATTACAAGATGTAATTGAAAGAAACAATAATAAGTTCTCAGAAGCCCTGGTTATAAGATATAGTGAAGACTTCAGACTACTTAAATGGATTTTTGAAAAAAAAACTGGGCCATATTAAATAAAGAAGAAGAGTTTAGAAACACATTAGGTGTAAAGCCATGTATTGTTAACAGGAGAGGGAAAAATTTAAAAGAATTAATCCAGTATAAAGAGAATTATAGTGAAAGTGTCCTGCATGGCATGAGGAGGTGTGGTGCATGTCAATGGTGCCACAAAATAGAAATTAATAATGAATTTATTATAAGAAACAAAAAATATATGATAAAAGGAAAATACAGTTGTGAATCTAAGGCAGTGGTATATTTAAGTAAGTGCAAATTATGTTTAGCTTTTTACATAGGAAAAACGGAGAGAAAATTCTCCCAAGGTGTACATGAGCATGAATATGCCATTAGAAAAATTAATTTATCTAATGCCTTAGCAAAGCATGTAAAAGACCATCCAGGGCACCAATTTAGCTACATCATTATTGACAGTGTAATAATAGATGATAAAAAAGCATGGTGCTTGTTATTAGAATTGAGAGAGCTTGAATGGCAGGTAAGGTTACAAGCAGACAGCTGGCCAGGAATCAATGAATGGAGTTCTATAACTCCAATCTTGAAGCTTAATGCATTAAAAAGAAGTAAGATAAAATAAATGTGTTTCACAAAGGAAATAAATAGATAATTTATAATGAATTTAGAGTTGAATAAGGTTTTATATGTATGGATGGGGCAGCATTGTTTTTTAAAACTTAATATTGCTTTAAATGAAATGTTAATAAATGAAATGTTACGTGATTAAGAGGAAATTATGTCACTATAAGGAATTGTATTTAAAATGGGGGGGTTTAAATGATGTCTGAAGAAGTTTAATATTCATTTAAATGAAAGCGCTAACATTTTAATACAGTTTTACTTTTGGAATAAAGCTTGCGATCATTTTATACTTCTAAGTGGTGGTTCGTCTTTGTGGATTTAGCTGACACGTTGCCTGTTTTTTGTTTTTGTAAGCTTATCAACGCAGTTTGTGGTTTTTATTCAGCATGTGGGACAATGTTAAATTATCCTCAACAGGCACTGCTGATGTCATCAACTGTGAAGTGTTGTCTGAGACATTCCAAGTCAGAATTGAGAATATGTGTGTTTGATTACAGTGACATGGCTTTTCATCTATCACATACATCATGGCATGGTTTGTAGACCCTTATCTTACTGAGAAAACCTTGTGGTCTCTGCATTGCTACATGTGTCTGGTGATGTACATGAAAAAGCGAGCATTATATTCTCTTAGTGTTGTGATGAGGTTTGACTACAATGCTTTCACACAGTAAGATCTCAGTATGATGGCATGATTAATGATGTGCACAACATAGACTTTCAATGCCAGTGTAGACACTTAGTGGACAAAGTTCAGAGTGCTATCTACATGTGTTCTCTTGCATCACTGGGTTTCTACATAGCAGGCTGTTGTCAATGTTTAACTAACATGGAATTCCACTTTTCAGATGGACAACCTTACAAACACACATTTCTGCATTTATTTGTAGATCGCATGGCTTTGTCACCATTCAGCTGTGTGTGTTAGCTCCTCCTGTATTATGTTATCACCATTGGTGGACTCAATGGTTGCACACAATATGCCAAATATTTTAGCCTGAACTGTCATGAAATAGAGTTCAAACAGTGAAGGGCCAAGCACAGATCCCTGGGGGTTGTCAATTGTGGCAGCCCTACTTGCACAGGTTGATTCAATAACTTTCACATGATGTGTTCTGTCGGTGAGCCAATTGGTTACCAACTGACATAAGGGTTAATCCCCAGCTTGGAGGTTTTCTCAACGATACCTACATGTGGATTGTGTCAAAACCCTAGGCCAGATTAGGATAGGCAGTATTCACTGTCTTACCTTCATCCAGGCATATCACATGGAATCAATGGGCTGTGACAATATCACAGTTCACCCATGGCATGACTCAACACATACACCTTCATGATACAGTTGAATACACAGTTCAACACACCCTCCACATGGCCTATGTTCCCATACAAGGGTATACATCAACATGCATCCACCTGAGTTGAGGGGACAGCACTTAATGCATGCATGTGCAGAGACATCCTGACTCTTCTTGACTGTGAAGTAGGACCAACATATCATCATGGACCTCTTCTACATGCACACTAGTAATATTCCAGGTTTGTGCAACAGAACTGTGTGAGTTGTTAATCCTACATCAACTCTGTTACATCTGATAGATGTCCTCAAATAGGTCATTGAGGGCATGCATGATGACAACAGTGTCATCTTGAGGAACCTCACCAGGTCAAGGCATTTGACACAAATCCACACTGAGGTATTCAATCAGCATTGTCATATGTGGCCATAAACAGCTATATTACCAAATAAAGATAATAAAGACAAGCCTGGAACATATAACAATTGTTGGAGTATATAGACCACCAAAGTCAAGTACTGATGACCTAGAGGAATTCATACATTTCTTGCATGAAACACAGGAGGGAAGAATAATATTAGCTGGGGACTTAAATTTACCAGAAACAGACTCAACAACATTAGTAAGGAGATTATTCACAATGTATATTCAGAAACAACAATTGTTTCAGATTGCAAAAAAACCTACCAGACATTGTTTGTGTTCCTAAAGAAATTATTGTTACTTCAAGTCAAGTTTTACCTCCATTGATGTGTAATGATCATAAGGTTATAAAGGTTAATTTGTTGCTAGATAATTCTGCCAAACTGAAATCTAAACCAATGCACAGAAGGTTAATTACAGATTATATGGAAACAAAACAGTTACTATGTAAAACTAACTGGAGTGAGGTGATCAGTGGAAAAACTGCAGATGGAATGTGGAAAGTTTTGAAAGAGAAATTGTTTGAGTGCTAAAAAATAATAAAAAAAAATGTTTAACATCAGGATCTAGGCATACAACATCTGGGGATATATTTCCATAAGAACAAGATATCTGATTAAGATGAGAGGCAAAAATATAAGAAATGGAAGAGAGGTCAAACTACACCTTTTGAAAACTGAAATAAACAAGCTGGACAAACAGATTAAGCGTAGTGTGGACTAGATCAAGAAAAATTTGAAGAAAATTTATAATTAAGATATTGAGCATAATAGCAAACCTTTTTACAGATACATAAGATGTGGAAGGAGTAAAGACACACAAATTGATAAACTGTGTGCAGATTCTAAAATTTATTCTCAGATACAACAGATTATAGATATATTTACAAAATCTTATACAAAACACTTTGGCTCCACAAAAGGGGCAATAAATTGTCCTAGTGACATCCAGGTAACCCCAGATACTGGAATCAAATTAAATTATATTGAAAAACAACTGCACAAACCGGATCCAAACAAAACACAGGGAGGAGAGGGAATTAGTAACAATGACATGAGAACACTTCAGCAAGAACTTACAGTACCATTATATCTATTATTCACTAGGTCATATAAATATGGGGAGATTCCTCAATATTGGAGACATGCACTTATTAAACCTGTCTAAGGGAAAGGGGAGTAGGACAAACCCAGAGTCATATAGACCCTTAAGTCTGCTTTCATGTTGTGGAAAATAATGGAGAAGGTAATATTTTCATCTGAGGTGTTCTACTGTCTATATGCAGATGACCTGAAAATGGCTAAACTGATTATGTGTTACAGATAAGGCATGTCTGCAAAATGACTTGACTAAATTGAACATTTGGGCACAGGAGAATAATATGCTGATAAATACATGAAAAACTAAGCATATGAGATTTGGAAGACATAAAGTGAAATGTGAATATTTAGTACAGCACAAGGTAATTGTTTAGACTCATTTAAGGACCTGGGTATATGGGTAGATTCGGCTTCCTATTAGATGACCGAAGACGCATTCTATCGAATGCGTCTTGGTCGAACTTAAAACAACAAAAAGGCAAAATAGCAAAGCAGCTTTTAAGCGAATTCTTTCCCAGGGAAAGAATTTGCTTGGCCGCTTCCGTTACTTTGCCGTTTTCGGCACTGTAGTGCAATCTCGGAGTTGGTATATTTAAGTAGGGGGTGTGGGGGGCACAGGGGGGAGAAGCCCCCCATTTTATGTATTCTTTCAATTTTTTTTCTTTTTTTTTTTTTTTGAGCTTTCGAGATTGTAAACTTTTGCTTATATGGGGGTTGATTATTCATCGTTTGCTTTTTTAAGCCTTCAATGAAATAATATAGACTCGCAGATTCAGCTATGAGGTGTTCTAATCATATCAACCAATTGGTTAATGATAGTTATAGAACTATAGGTTGTATAAAAATATTTATAAAGTCTAGGAAATAAAAAATTATGAAGTCATTGTTTGTTAGTTCCATTACACCCAAACTTGAGTATGGAATAACAATATGGAAACCCTATAAGAAAGCAAGCATGAGTAAACTGGAAAGAGTACAGAGAAAATATACCAAGGGCATCCATGGATGTGAAAATTTAAGTTATTATGAAAGACTACAATATCTGAACTTGTACAGTGTCTCTTACAGATATCTAAGAGGAGATCTTATTCAGGTATATAGGGGATTTAGGGACAACTACCTCTGGGAATGTTTGGGGTTATCAAAAAGTATTAGAGAATCATCAGACAACCTATGTAGGAGATTCTATAGGGATGAGAAGTGTACTAACTGGTTCTCTGACAGAGTAGCTGATGCTTGGAACAGACTACCAAATTACATTAAAGCAAGCACTAGTTTAGATATTTTTAAGAACAGCCTGGACACTTATTATGAGAACAAGTGTTTTAGTATATTGGCACGCTAGAAGAGCTTTTAATGCCTATGCTTGAAATATTTGTATGTATGTAAGTATGTATGTATGTAAATGGGTAAATCAGTGTATGACATACGTGGCATCTCACTATGTTGAAATGTGTGGCATAACCTATATCTCAGGTCCAGTGATCAGGTCAGTACATCAGGGTGTCTGCTAGGCCCTGTCCTGCCCATGAGTTAAGTGATTGACATCACTGATGACATACACATACTGTGTCCAAACAGCTGCCTGAAGGACTACAGACTATGGGCACTCATTGATTCCAACTGTGATATTAGTGTATTAACACATACCAAAAACTGCTACCACAGCCATGGCGAGATCTACATTGGCAAGAAACATGAAGGGATTTGTTGAATCAGGAAAAAAATCACACCACCCAAGAATAATGTGGACATCACATCCAATAATCAGGCCAATAGGCATGTGACCCATGTCCTAGGGTAGATGGTAAGTGGTACATCGACCAGCATGTGGTCACAGTGCTGACTACTCCCTTGAATTTAATGCAAGTATTGGGTAAGTGAAGGACATGCACATTAGAGGCTATAATACCTTCATGATTCCCAGACGTCATCACACCAATACCTGTGTATAATACATCCTTTTTCATGTACCTCACTACATATTTTCTAGTGATGTGTAACTGAAGTGTACCACCTTTGTCACAGTGCACTGTCACAGAGCTTATTGGCCATACCTAAGTATCTTTTCTGTGGAATATACATGACTTTCTGATGGTGTGGAACACCAATCATGTTGTAACAACAGATGCATGTGTGCTATCTCTTCTGCTTATGGGCATACTACATACATAAGTGTTTGACAACATTAATGGCGTGTATATCATTCATGACAGTGTGCATTGTGCTATATATATATATATATATATATATATATATATATATATATATATTTATATATGCCATGCACACAAGGCAGCTATCCTGTATTGCCCATACTGTTCTATACAAGTATAGCAGTGTTCCTTGTAACATCTCCTGCAGATATTACAGTACTAGGACAGTGGGCGTGGTTACCCTCATAGAGTGTGGATGTATCATAATAGTTGTTCAAGTGTGTGTATGAGTGTGTGTGTGTGTGTGTGTGTGTGTGTGTGTGTGTGTGTGTGTGTGTGTGTGTGTGTGTGTGTGTGTGTTTGTGTCTGTGAATGCAGGCTCATTTCTTATCCCTCCACATCACATATCTTATGTCAGAGGCAAGGGATTAGTGATGGTTTTATTCTGATATTGTCCATCACTGTGGTTGGTTCTTGTAATGTTTCCCATGATCCTTTACCTGAGGCCACTTTGCTGGAGACCTCTGCTGAGAGTACACTAATATTCAGGCATATCAGTTTGCACAGCTTCATAATATGCACCCTACCACAATTGTATGACAGATCGCTGATAAACGTCTTCTGCATTATTCATGTAAGGATGGTTATCTCACACAGACATCCTCCTCATTGTTATGTCAGCTTGTGTGACAGTCAGAGACAACACATTTTCATTGTACTGTCCATTTTGTACCATATAGATATGTGCTTGGTGTTGCTGCTACAACCTTCTTCCACTGACATTCCCTTCTCTGCTGTATATTATGTAGCTTCACCTGTCCTCTTTCTCTGTGTTCATTCCTGCAACTTATCCCTGTGTCCCTATTCAACACACACACTTCTCATGAGTGATTATTTTACATGGCGATCCATGTCCTGTTACAGACCATTATCACGGCTTCAGTATAGAATGCCAGGAATGGGATATCACAATACTCTGCATTGTAGGTACGCTGTTCTGTACTGTGTTTGGACCATATACTTCACAGCCATACCTCTCAACTGTCCTGATATTCCCAGATTGTCCAGATGTTTTTCTTATCAACTTTGTGGCTTTCTGCCATATCACTGGGATGATCTCTGGACTGATATGACTCAATATTACAAACATTTGACTGCATACCTCTCAACTGTCCTGATTTGTACAGAATGCCCAGTTTTTGTCTCATATTTGTGATCTTTTCCTCATAACATTTTTGTTTTCTGGCAAATCATTGGCATGTCATTGTGGAGTGGTCACAAACTGATGACTGACAATGGAGTTTCTTCAGAAAGTTCATGCCAATGTACAACCTATTATTCTATCAACCTTCTAAGTTTGGAAGTGCAATATTATAGGTTCATAGGTTCATAGGTTCATACTAGGCTATCTGCCCTAGGGCATTTATAAGCCTAGCCAGTGTGTGTGTGTTTCACACCCCTTAGGATGAGAATACTACTATACCCATTAGTGCTGTGTGCCTCTGCAGTGATACAGAGATGATTCGGAGTAAGGGGTCTCACCTCCATCTCCCCCATCCACTAAGAGAGATTTCTCAGTGAGAGAGTCAGTGAGGGCTCTACCTCACATGGACTGGTTTCCAGAGTGTAGTGAGTCTCTGGGTGATGAATCTGTCCCTCAGCACATCCTATTTATATCCGTGTTGAGTTGTAAGTCTCTCTCTCTCTCTCTGGTGGTGGTGGATTTTTTTTTTTTTTGAGGGAGCATGTCCATTATTGGACATGGGACATGGCCTTGTGTCAGATCAGATCCAGATCACCTGGATGATGGTGTGACTGAATTGGAAGTTGGTTTTCAGTGGCATCGGTCGTATTTATGTTGTTTTGTTTGAGCCTTTTTTCTTTTTTTGACTTTTTTTTGCTCCAACTGCTGCGTGTGGTGTAAGGGGTACATTCGAATGGGCGTTGTGCTCAATCATTGGTCTGATAAGTGAAAGGTACAGAAGTATGGTGACCTCTCTCCTGATCTCTGGATCGCGATCTGGCGATCAGGTGGGCAGGGCAATTCTAACCACTTTGGCCCCTAACCAGGTCAAAAGAGAGGTTACTGTCATTGGGTCTTGCCCTGTCAACTTCCTCTTCTTTTCTGTTTAATGATTACCACCCTATGTGTAATTGGGGGTTTTGTTTTTTTAAGGGTATGATTTTACATTTTTTTTGCATTTTTATTGCTTTTTGGCTGGCACCAGTTATATATCCATTTTTATGAGACCTTTCTGGGTCTGTGGTGTGTGAATTGTGGTGTGTCAATTAGTGTCAATTATGGTGCCAGTTTGCAGTCATCTGCAACCTGCCACAGCCCCCAGCAATACTGCACTTCAGAAAAAACAATGGGGAAAAGCCCTGGAAGACACTGGGGTGCAACTGACTGACATTGACACGACAGCGTGATTGACCTGGTTAGAGTCTGACATGGCACCAGAGCCTCTTCTGTCCTGTTCTGTCCTTGAGATGTGACATGCTTTTGGACATTGACATTTGGATGTGTGCTCTGGTGAATTGGGGAGTGGGGTAGGTGGGCTTTTGTATTGTCTTGGCTTTGACTGTAGGTAGGCCCTTGCAATCATCAATGCCCTTAGTGACATCAATGTAAAAAGTGACTGTTTGAAAAAAGGCAGGCAAATTCAAGAGGCAGGAATCAAACTTGACTGTGGGTCTGATCCAGTGTCTGTCTGTCCCCAATGTCCAATGTTATTTATCTCCTGATCCATGCAGACCTCTCACTTGCAAGGCTCGGAAAGCTTCGTCAAGCTTATTCGGCACCGGACCAAGAAGCACCGCTTTGTCGTGCCATTCTTCTTTTGCGTGTCCAGGTAAGTCCTGAAAAGATTAAAGGCCAGCCTTATATGTGGGTTTAGTTTCTCCTGAGTAGTTGTGTACACAGAGCAGCGGGACCAACACAGCTGGGGTGCTGTGTTTTTTGTTGATTGATGCTGTGTTTTTTTCCAGAGAGTTTTTGAGGGCTTGCTTCTGCAGAGATGAGATGAGGGCTATTTGGGGTTTTGGAGGGATTTTTCTTTTTTTCCTGTTTGGGGGAGGATGTCAATTTGCACAGTGGTTCCTGGAGGGGGTATTTTTTTTGATGATGTCTGATTTTATTTCTTTTTTTGTTTTTTCTGTTTCTGTTTCTAATTTTTTTCATTTCTATTTTTCCACCCTGCTTTTTTCATTTATTATTTTTTCTTTATGATTGTCTTTTGTTGATTTTTTGATTTTGCGATTGATTTTAGGAGCGATTTTTTCAAAGTTGCCCTTTTTTTTTTGCTAGTATCATTTAGAGATTTTGCTCTCTTTAGTTTGCTTTGTTGTGTCCGGTAGTAGCTTTCTCCTCTTGTTGGTGGTCCTTTTTGTCTGAAGGTCTGGTCCGGATTTGCCTTTGTTTTTTCGGAGAGCATTAGTAGAGTTTTGTGATCCAAGCATTCCTGGTTGTTTCAATTTTTTGATCCATGGGGCATGGGAGCTGGTTTCAGCAGAGGTGGTCTTTCTTTCCACTGTGGGGTTTTTTTTGAACCAGAATTTTGTGGTTTGTTTTGCTGGGGATTTTGAAAGATGGTGGTCTCGTGAAGTTTGCTTTTGATGGGGAGATTAGTGGTGATCTTTTTTGCTAGGATATGGTGGAAATTTCTCCCCATGTTGGGGTTTGTGTAAATGTTGTCTATTTTTGAGGAACATATTTGTGGTGACTAGTTTTTTTTTATTGTTTGGCCAAGTGAACTGATAGGGACTAGTGTTTTTGGTGTTGGGGAGTTCCCAGTCTTTCCTGAGTTTGAGAAGGTGGTCTGTAGCATGTTACAAACTGTGGGCAGTTTTTACCTATGGTTAATTTGCACCTGGATGGTCTCCGATGCTTCTTGCGCCACTAACCTGGTGTGGGTGTGGTGGGTATGAATGATGAATATCCCTCCCCCTCCTTTGTTTTGGGTCGGGATTTTTTGGGGTGATATGTGATATGAGGTATAACCTGATGGTGCTGGGGTCTCCTCAGGGAACCAGGTTTCCAGTCACAGCACAACACAAACATTCTAGTTCGAGGGAGGGAGGAGGGAGCATGCATCTTGTTTAGACTTCTGGCATTGAGCAGTATTACCCTTTTTTTTTTCTTTTTTTTTTTTTCTAGGGTGGTTTTTTATCATTGGAGCCTGCCCTAAAAAAGCCACTGGGGGGGCAAGCAGAGCCTTGGGGGCCAAGCCTAAAAATCTGTCCCTATTTTAGGGGCTTTGTCCCCCCATTATATATACCTTTCTCTACGTATTGTGCTCATAGAGGATGACAGATACATTTGAGTTTCATTCTGACACGTTTCTATGCAACATCTATGGCAAATATGTCCCTGTTTCTGATTACGTACCTCCACACTATGTCGGTCTTTGTAGAGATATGTTGCACTAACAGACTCAAAGCTATCTGTGAAGCCTTGGTGGTCATTGTGACATTCCAAGCAAATCCGCAGACAGTATGTGCTCTGCTTTAAGCTGAATTGTATCTGCATTCACTTATATGGTTTTCTGGCTGGCAACACTGTTGCCAGCCATGAAACCTAAGTTAGGCGTGCAGCTCGTCATTAATATGCATTGCGCGCTACTGCTCATCACACACCACCGCACAAACATGTAAACTCAGTGTAGGCTCTGCACAAAGCCTACACAGAGTTTATTGAATCCTGGGGAGGGAGTACCCAAAAAGGTTCTTTGACCCTATATTTGGTGAGGTCATGGTAAAACAAAGGGATGGAATATATTCACCACTGATTGGTACACCAGAGTTGGTAGAAATGGATCCAGAGGTGATTGATAACAATAAGTCCTATCTGCAGGCTCTAACTATTAATTTTAGTATTTATGCATTTTATATTAAACATAATATTATTATTAAGAATTGGCATATTTTTGGTTTGGATAATGATGCAAGTGAAATAGTAGGTCCTAAACCTAGTGCTATATTTAGAAAAGCTAAAACCAGATAGGTACCATAAAGTATATGGGGACATATAAATGTAAAAGATGTAACCAATTATATATTAGAAGGTAACCAAGTGGAACTTGCCCCCTGTGAATTTGTTAAAGGAAAAGTATATATTAATTGTTAGTCTAATGGGATTGTATATTAGCCGTCTGCCAGAAATGCCCAGCTTTTTATATAGGGAAGACAGAAAATTATTTCAGGGAGAGAATTTATGAGTATTTTTACAATATTAGAAGGAAGTCTAAGATGAGTCTATATTAGAACACCGAACTTTCAAAATTTCGAGTGTTCTAATATCAAACCCTATGAATCGAAAATTTAAAACATTGGTAAAAATTTGCTGTTCCAAAACACATACACACAACACAAGCACACTAAACAAACAGCTATCCACACACACATACACCTAAACTCTTACACCTAACCCTACACTAAACTATACATACACCACTAACTATCCACTTACTGTAACCCTAACCCTAAGGTCCATCACTATCGCACAGTCACCTCACCCGCACCCTAACCCTAACTCACCTACCCTGCCCTAACCCTCACATCCACACAATTGCACACTTACCTGACTCGTGCCCTAACCCTAACTCACCTAACCCGCCCTAATCCTCACGTCCACACAATCGCACACTTACCTGAACCAGACCTGTAACTTTTCACCACAGAGCTGAAAATACTGAAGCAACAGAAACAGACAACCGAATTCTTTCCCTGGGAAAAAATTTGGTTTTCTGACTCTTCGATATTTTCAGCGTTCGCTGAAAATGGATCGATATTAGAACACTTGAAATTTTGAACGTTCGGTGTTCTAATATAGATCCGTCTAAGACAATCTACCTTTTTAAACTTTTAGATATATACATTGTCACCTCACAGTAAGATGTCGTCCTGTTCAATTCTCAGCTAAAACGTCTTCTATGTGGAGACATGTGTGAATGGGCATACCTTCATTGAATGTTGTGCATCAGGGCTGGCAACTCAGCACGTAAAAATCTACTGCCAATCATTAGCAGACTGGAGTTCTGCTGTGGCAACCCCTAACTGGGAAAAGCCGAAAGACACAACAACAACAACTAAGAACACCTTTTTTCTGGTCTGGAAAGGTTGTACATAAGCCCTAGAGGGAGTGCTTTTAGTGAAATTTTAGAAACCAGAGAACATTTTTGTCAGTGTAAAACTATTGCATGTTACCCACCAAGGTTAAATGAATCTGTATCCATTAGTTTTGTTTTAAAGCTTTGATCTTTTCATAGATTCATACACTGTTACTAGGCTGATGACCCGGGGGCCTTTCTAAGCCTAGCCAAATTTTCCTAAAAGAATAATCATGCCCTGCATTCAAATAGGACAGTGAGGGCCAGACATTTATAAGCTACCTCTGTCCATAAGGGACACAGGTGCCAGGCCCAGTGTAAATTTCCCATTCCCGATCCACTTGTCTAGGTTGTGCTTAAACTGGGTAAAAGACAAACTCAGCTTCACATGGATGGGAAGCCTGTTCCAAAGGACAGTCAGTCTCTGGGACACATACCTGTCTCTCCAGAATGTTCTGCCTAAATCACAGACAAAATACAGGTCCCTAGAGCCTGCATTTCAGGTAATATTTGACTTATTTATTTATTTATTTTATTTATTTATTTCCAATTTGATGACTGGTGAAGTCCACTGGGCCCAGAGAGCCATTTTCAGTGGAGTGGGGAGAAAAGCTCCACAGTACAAAATACAAGTACAATACAATTGCAAAATACTAATACAAATACAAAGAAGAATATTTACAATGGTAATAAAGAATATCACATAGAAATATCATCTAGTAAACAGTTATAATTTTGAGAACATGTTCATAATAAAACAGTGGAACACACCAAACATTCTAAGGTGATGAAATGGTTGGAATTTAAAATTGGTGTCTGTCGGTAGGCAGTATCAGATCATATATGTCAAGGGATAATAGAGTAAAATGGTTGGAGTATAACTTGGTGATAGAAGGAGACTGTTGGGCTAAAAGGGAGGAATAGAAGAGTTAGGGAAGGACTAAGTAGGAAGGATACATGTAGATTTCCATTTAGAGTAAAGGTAGGAATTGAGCTGTGTTTTAAAGTTTTCCAGGTTCTGGATTGTCCTTAGAGGAGGAGGAAGACAATTCCATTATTTGGCTAAGGAAAAAGAGAGGAGTAGTTGTCCAGGTGAGTGGTTTGGTTTATGAACGCTGATTAGGTTTTGATTTTCTGATCTGAGAGTTCTATTTGGTAGGTAGGGAGGGAGGATGTTGGAAAGAGCAGGGCATCTAGTACGGTTGAAGAGGAGTCTATGAGCTATGATCAGTTGGAGGTAATCCAGATTGGTAGTTCAAGCCAATTGAGAGAGTGGAGGGCTACACAGTGATGGAAGGAGTATTTGGCATTAGTGGCGAATTTGGAAATTTTTTTGTAACAGTTTTCTAACTTGCAAGTGATGGAGATTCACAGATTAGTTAGCAAGGGAGCACCATACATTACAGAAGGAAGGAGATAAGTGGAGGCAAGAGTATGTCTAGTATGGGTTGAGAGGAAGCAATTGTTCCTGTAAAGCATACCAAGCTTTTGCTGGGTTTTCTTTATGTTTTGAAGAATGCGGTTGTCAAATTTTAGATACTCATCTATAATAACGTCTAGTAATTTAGCATGGGGAACGGCTTTGATAGGAGTGTTGTTTTGGCTTAGAACTTGAAAAAAGATTTTGTCAAAAGGGAAGGATTTTGAGGGTAAAATATTAATATTCTGGATTTATTGGCATTTAGAGAAAGGTGGTTTTGGAACATCCAGGGCTCCATGGTTGAGAAGGCAGTCTGGGTCTTAGTTAGAAGTTTGGGGATGTTAGTGGCAGAGCAGACTAATTTGAGTCATCTGCATATTGGATTATTGTTGTATTGGGAATGGCAGGGTGAAAGGTGTTGATAAAGATATTGAACAGCATAGGACCGAGTATGGATCCCTGAGGTACACCTATGGGAGTAAGGATAAAAGAAGAGATGTCTTTTCTCCATTTCACAGCTTCAGATCTATTAGACAAGTAGCTGGAGAACCAGGTTAGAGTATTTTGAGAGAGATTAAGGTTAGAAAGATGGCTCAGTAGATGGGTGTGAGAAACGGTATCGAATGCTTTGGAGAGATCCAAGAGCACTGTGGATACTACATTCCCGGAATCTTGGGCACGATTGACTGTGTCAATGAATGAGAGGAGAGCTGTTGTGGTACTGTGCCCTGGTCGGAATCCATGTTGGTTAGGGGTGAGAAGATAGTTTTGAGTTAGGAAGTGCATAAGTTGGAGATGGATACATTTTTCCAGGATCTTAGAGATTGGGGAGAGGATAGCTATAGGGTGGAAATTTGATGTATTGGTGTTTTTGCCACCTTTATGAAGAGGTAGAATGTATGCCATGCACCATAGTTTGGGGACGTAGGATTCTTGTATGGATCTGCTGATTAAGATACTAATGGGATAGATGATCCCATCAGCAGCAAGCTTGAGAAAATTGAAGGCATGTTGTCAGGGGCACTAGAGCAGGGTTTTAATTTGGAGAGAAGTCTTTTTATGTAGTTGGTAGAGAGAGGTTTAAGGTTGAAAAAGGGTGGTGATTTGGGGTCAGTAGGCATAGGAGGGGTAGTGATGGAGGAAAGAGACAGAGAGAGAGATTATTGTTTGGGAAGGTTTTGGTTAGTTCAAATATGGAGTCAGTAAAGAACAAGTTAAATGCTGAGGCTAGTTCTTGATCAGGTTTGGTGGGGTCTGGGTACGGATTACTTTGGTGCCTGGGTTGAGAAGTGCATTTATGGAGTTCCAGAATTGTTTGAGGTTTTTTGCATGGTTGGACTGGAGTTTGATGTCTCTAATGATTTGTTTTTGTAAAAAGTTACGAAGCTGTTTGTATTGAAATAGGGTTTCAGGGAGTTTATTGTTTTGGTGTAGTTTCCAGGATTTGTCTCTTTAGTGCATAAGTTGTTTGGTCTCTTTGGTTAGCCATGGGGCAGTATTGGTTTTTATTCTTTTTGTTCTTGTTGGTGTTAGGGTATTTAGAATATTTAGAAAAGTGGAATTAAACTAGTCAATGGCTTCATCGAGAGGTAGGGTTTTTAGGATGTTCCAGTTTAATTTGAGGGAATTTGAGAATATGTTGTGGTTGAAGTTGCTAAGGCTATATGTGTGCATGCAGAGGTGTTGGTATAGGGGGGGAGTTGAGCAAAAGGCAAAGGTGGCTAGGTGGTCGCTGATGGAATCGGGAATGGTGCTGGAGTCAATTTTATTAGGGTGTGAGACTAAGATGCAGTCAAGGGTTGAACCTGTGGATTTAGCTTTACTGGGTCTGGTTACAGAATGTATTAGTTGGGTGAAGTTGAAAAGGTTCATAGATTGGGTGGGAGTTGAGTTATTAATGTTATCCCAGTTGATATTTACGTCACCTAGAATATAGGTTTTGTGGTCTATTTTGGTTGAGGCCATAGGAGTATTTCTTCAAGAGTTTGGATTTTGTTTCCAGGTGGGATATATAGTGCGATGATACATAGACTTTTATGGTTATTCATTTTTAGTAAGCATGCTACAAGTTCTGCATTAGTGAATTGAGGGATAGAGTTTGGGTAAGGGATTATGTTGCGTAGGTTAAAGTAAATTATGGTGATGCCTTCACCTTTTTTGTTTGTGCGATCACACCTGAGGGCTTGAAATCTGGGGGGTAGAATTTCAGAATCTTAGATATGGGGTTTAAGCCATGTCTCATAAATGGCTACAATGTCTAGTTGGCTGTGACTTAGCCAGGCCTGAAAGTTGGATACTTTGTTACAGAGACTCTGGGCACTGAGAGTAAAAAGGTCGAGGGTTTTATGTGAGGGGGAGGGGTGGTTGGAAGGGAGTATTATTGTCTAGTGATGAGTTAGGCCCAGGGTTGGGGTGAATATCACCAGCTAGGCAGAAGAAGTTGAGGGGAGGTAGTACTAGGGGTTTGGTTTTTGTTTTGTAGTATTAAGGGAAGTGTACACAAGGCCACTGACATTACTTTCTTATATAAGAATTTCCTACATGATCTTAATGATACATTATGCTTGAAAAATAAGTCAAAATAGGTGAGGCCACCTCCACCAAGAGGCCATTCACTAGTGTAGTATGTTGGAAATTCATAAGTGTGAGGTTTGCAGAAGCCTTGAAAACTAGGCATAGATCACCTCTCAGCAATCTATAGGAGTCTGAGTAGAGGGAAAGAGCTGTAAAGTGCTCTTCATAAGGCAGGTTTGTTACACCTTGTATTCTTTTTGTAAAAAAACATTTCAGGTCATTCTAGTTGCTGCATGTGCCTGGTCAGGTATATACCAAAGGGAACATTATATTCTATGATTGGTCTGATAAGTGCAGAGTACAGTGGGATAATGACCTCTTTAGACCTAGATGCCATGTCCTTACTTATAAGTTGTGCAACAGACGCCCTCACCACTGTGGCCAAGTGGTGGTCAAAGTTAAGGCTACTGTCTACATGCATACCCAGATCCCTGACCACTGGGTTGACTTTTAGGGGTATATTACCAACATGGTAATTAGACAGGATGGTTGATTTCCCAAAGGGTACAATTATATATTTCTGAGCACCATTTGTTAGAGATAAATCTTGAAGAATGCTAGTGTCTGCATGGGAGTTGATGATAGCCTCCGGCTTGCAATCATCTGCAAGCTTATTCAGCAATAAGCCTTTAGCATTTGCTTCCATTTCCAAGAAATAGATGCCAAAAAGGAGCAGTGGAGAGTCCGCTAGTAAATGGCCTCTAGGTGGAGGTGGCCTCACCTATTTTGACTTATTTTTCAAGTGTAATGTATCTTTAAGATCATGTAGGAAATTCTTATATAAGAAAGTAATGTCAGTGGCCTTGTGTTTTGGTGAAGTCTTTATATGATGTAAAGACAAAAGCTCTTAACATTTGTAAAAGTTTGTATTTGGTGTTTAAATTAAATTGTCCTCTGTGTTTTATGTGCCATGTCTTTTCTTATTTTTTTGAGTTTACTTGGTGATGTTTTGCATCAATGTTATTGTCATAAAATATGGTAAATCACATCTGTAGCGAATCATCAGGCAGAAAATCTCATGCTGCAAGAAAAATATGAATGAAAATGACTTAACCATACTTTTATTATTTTATTATATTGTAATAACTTTATTAACCAATAACAAAACAAAAAAGAGACAATATACATGCAAATAGGGACAAACCTACACTTTGTGGTAGCCCAAATGACAGCTGCTCTTGGGCTGATCTTGCCTTTTTCACCTAGATGAAGTTAAAGTCAAGATGCTGAATGGCATTCTTCTCTGTAGAAAGGGAGTTCCCCCTACAGGTAAATATGGAAAGAAATTTGGCTATGGTAGATTGGTAAAATGAATGGACAGTCCAAGAGTAAGTGGTTTGTTGGATTTATATATATATATATATATATATATATTCACACAAGAAACCAAGACATTTGTTTGGATGCCTCGTTGACTGAATTCCGGATAACTGAATCCAAATAGTTGAAAGACTATTTAGTTGATTTACCATCTGGTTGAAAGTTCATTTAGTTTCATGTTGATAGTTACACATAATACAGAAGTAGAAATACATACAGATATATACAAACATATGAAAACTTTTCAGCTGGTGATCAGTGTTGGATATACATTAGCACTACTGCTGCTGTGGTTTACATTTGTATGTCATTGAATTCCCTGTATGTGGTATTTCTTTTTTTCCCATGGACATATAACTGTGAATATAATGTATTTATGTAAGAGGGTAGAGGAAGACAATCTTTTTTAAATAGTTTCCCTTGGATGCTTCTGACCATATGATTTTATTTTTGTTTTATTTATTTAACGTTTGTTTACTGGGAAAGTCAGACTGCAATAGAGCCCATTTTCAGCAGAGGCATGGGGAGAAACACTACAGACACATCTTGGGAATGTGGGAGAAAACTGGAGCACCCAGAGGAAATCCATGCAAATGCAGGAAGGACATGCAGACTCCACATAGAAAACATCCAAGCCAAGAATCAAATCAGAGAACCTCTTGTCTGTGAGGCAACAATACTAACTACTGCACCACTGTGCCACCCAGGAAATTTAAATTTGGAATTTGACTAATTGGCATTAGATAAATGGAGTTTCAGTCATATGAGCATTCAACTTAAAGTCATATAATCATATATTATATAAAGCAAATGAATGTGTGTGTACTGTTTTTGTTAGAAGAGTAGCAATGTATGTAGAAGTTCAGTACCAGTACTGGATTATTTCCACCTCACCCCTATCTCACTGTTCTCCAGTTTGCCATGTCCAAACAATCCTTGGATCTCCCAAATGCTCCTGCCATGTGACCTGCAACATAATACCAGGTGAACTCAATGAGTTCTGGGAGAGTTGACCGACCTTATGGTGCTTACTAGTAACACCTGGAGAATGAGGGATTGCCATTAGAAAGCATAGGGCATGGTATGAGGAGCAATCATATACACAGTGGCCAGTCTACAGACCGCAGACCTATCGCTGCCAGTATGCTGACAACAATTGTTCAAAAGAGAGGACAATGAGGAGTGGTTGAAGATACAGTTGCCACAGATCCTTATAGTGGCCCACTTCCTAGAGCTGTCTGCCCCCCACACACACACACACACACAAAGCCAAGGAGTCCATCTCACTGTGAGTCCTGATTTCTGCCAGAGCTCAGTGAGATTTCTGCCCCAAGATAGGCACGTCTATCTTTCCTATGCCATCAAGCATACAAGCTGCTAATCAATCTCAGATTGCCTAGGCCATAATCAGAGCTTTAGCCAGTTCTTGTTCAGAGAAAATAATGAAATATCTTTTAAAAATAACTGTCAGAATGGGTTTCTGTGTTATAAAGAAGATAACTTTCACTTTTCCCTGTAAAAGGTTTAATTTTTTATTACAACCTGCATAGCACACAATCCTAAGAAAAAGAATGAACCACTGTTTTGCTTCTGCCTCACCACTGTAAATGGGGTATACCTATGCATGTGCAATGACAGATCTTTAGACTGATGTTTGATTGCTGCATTCCACTTAATCAAACTGTGTTGGGTTGTGTAAGCAACTGATGCATTTTTTTGTCCTTTTTTTCCTTTTCCTTTCCCACTGTAGTGTCACTGCAAAGTTGGCATATATAAGTTAAGAGCTCCATATGGAGGTACAGGGTGTTGCCCCCCCAAAATACTTATGTATATGTTCATGTTTTTTTTAATTAGATTTTTCAAAATTTAATAGATAGAAAAGCATAACTCACGTTGTAGTGACTCAACCAAGCATACGGAGACCTGTAAACAAGACCTCTGGTTTCAATTGTCCTACTTTGATACTTCATGGAAGAACTAGTGTGAACATTTTTGTTGCTACTATAGACAAGACTACATAGAAAGAGCTGTATTACTTTACAGGATATCTTTTCTTCTCTGAAACAGATAGTGATATATATGAAATATAGACTGGAATCCTATTTTTAATGTTAAACTAGTATAAATATAAAAGAAATGTGGAGTGCCATCTTTGCTAAGGCTAAAGGGTAATAATATAGTCACAAGTTACAGCCTTGTCTGTAGTACAAATGTGACAGAACTTCCATGCTAAAGTCCCTAAGGGTGCTTTGTTGCACAGTGTACTGCAAATATAAATAGACATTAAAGAGCAGCTGTTATCAGACAGACAGCTTCACCAAAATGAGGCTTAGGTATAAAGCAATGTACTTTTATTAGGGGGTGTATATATTCCTCCCTTATTATTTATTACAGAGGCATTATGAATTAAAGCAAAATCTTTGCTTTTTATGTACCTAATTATCTGTGCTGGATCTGTCCTACATAAAGTCTTAATCTAATGATTGTGACATTGTAGCTAATGCTATGGCATCACAAATGAGTACTGGACTTCAGGCCGGAAGCAAACTAAGCTACAGAAGCAGTAAATTCAAGTAAAATCCCAGTACTATCATACATTGATAAAGGTGCACAAAGTCTCATAACTATCAATAAATACAATGTATATACTATGCATATGGAGTGGTTTTAACTATTATGCTTTTCAAAATGTTTGCTGTGTTTTAAGTAGTGGCACATGAAGCTATACATTATAGGGTATTCACTTACAGAAAAATGATAATACTATATTAGTAATACAGAAAAGTTAAATTTCTGCAAAGAAAAAATGTATGGTACTATAAGCATTATTTGGACAGCATCACAGCAGTAAGAGGAATAACACAGCAATTCATGTGTAATACTACAAGAGTTCCTATTGTTATGCAAAAATTACACTTCAAGTGTAATGCTCATAAAAGTCCCTGCTATGGCCATTGCTTAGGAAAAGATATAGATGGAGACACTGACTGTTTTATTTTCAATTGCCAGTAAAGAAATGGAATCACTTATAAAATTGTAAAACAATTTAATATGTTTTTTCTGTGAATACTGAAGGTTTCTACTGCAAACAGAGAATAGCTGTGAAGTACTCATAATGCTCAAGGCAGGGGGGCTTGAAGTGAATCGAGTTTCTCTTCACTGCCTCTGTTCAAAATTAACATTTTTTTAGTCAGAGCTGATTTCTTTTGTTCATGTAGAGATAACTATGTAGCACTTGCTTCAAAGGATTTATAAAACAAGGGGTAATAATTTGTTACTGGTTAACAGTTTCAGTGCAAGTATTTCTTTCAGACTGCACAGATGGAAAATCCATAAAGTTCAATATTTAATAATAGATTGTTAATTCCTACCTGTAAAACTAGATTTATCTCTTCAAAGCAGTGTATTCTGAGTTCTACAAATATGTCTGTTAGCAAGTTAACAGTGCTGTGAGGGATGCTTTACTATCACTAAGAATTTATGTATTGTTGCTGACAAGACATATGTGCTGTTCTGACTTTATTTACAATAGGTTACTGCACAAAAAGTAAATACATACTGAAATAAAAATATTTTATGGACTAATGGATGAAAAATTAAGTAGGCAAAAAAAATAAATTTGCATACCAATGAGATGGTATTCCTATGAAAAAAAAGAATTTAACTCTAAATGTATTTTCACATTTTATTTTCTTTACTCCAAAATATGTAATGCACATGTAGCACAAATTAATAATAACAGATTCAATGAAAATGCACTAATGTATAGTTTCTTTGAAAAAAAAGCTATTTTTGCATATATGTAAAATTGTTCAGAAACCATCTGTAAGTTGAGCAACTGAAATGGTACCATACATAGTCTATATTGTGTGGGATATGTTCTTGGGTGGTGAAGTGCTACTGTTACTGCCCAGTAACACTGTACAACATGCAACACACTAATAGCTCATAAATGCTATTTTAAAGTACTGCTATCTGAAATTCATAAGCATAAGGTTAGGCTACTGAAATCCTCCACTATGCTTTCCATCCAGTCCTGCTGGTCAGCTGACAAGGCATTCTTGCATGCTCTGACCAGCATACCTGTCTGGAATGCATATCAATGGATTAATGCGTGCCAACATAGAAGTATTTATTCATAATATATCCAAGTACCATGTAGAAAATAGTGTCTTCATGAACCCTGTTGATTTTTCCTAAGACAATTCAGAAAAATACAACCTGCCATATTAAAGTATAACAGTGAAATTAGTTTTCTCTTAGAATATTACAGTTACCAAAAATGTTAATTAGTTGTATTGTGTCAAGTTTATTTACCTACACCATTGCATATGATAAATCAAACTAAGAGATTATGATCAGGTTCATGGCTCGTTCATTAATAAATGACACAAATTGTTATTGGCTGCAGACATTTTGTCATCATCTGATATGGTTTATTTAAAATGATATTGTAAAGATGCTGGTAATCAATTCAGTTTGCTTAAATAGATGACATTTACATAAATTAGGGTTGGGATGAATGGTTTGTGCTGCTCTGAAAAATGGATAACTTGGTTAGGTCATGCATATTTTGAGCAAAGCGAACATCAGAAAAAATTGCAGGCTTGGCAGTGTATAGGCTTGGTAATATTATGGTTGAATTAAAAGTACATTTAACATATGGAAAATTATCCACAGAAGCCACTCAGTTAATATATCTAGTGGTCAAACAAATTCCAGAGTTGCAGACAGAAGTCTCAAACTACTGTATCACCATAAACATCACCCAGAACATAGCTAAAAAGGAGGTGCGTGGGAATACCTGTTACTGAGCAAAAAATAAATGTGCTTTTGAGTGGAATCTAAGGCCACATGGGCCATTGAATGTTTGCATTGTCTATGGTCAAGATGTGGAACTATAGAGGGAATTACTATTACATAGGGTAAGATGGAAGAACTATTTTATTTATTTTATTTATTTTACATTTGTTTACTGGAATAGTCCGACTAGATACATGTCCATTTTCAGTGGAGGCCCAGGGAGAAAAGCTTTACATAGTCAAACATACAAAAGGTTACAAAAGAAGTTAGAAAACAATTAGAATATATAAAAAAAGTGGTAATATAGCTTATGTACATTGGTTTAGTAATGTTTCCTAGTAGGGACTCACAGTTCTCATGGACAGACATACAAAGGTTACACAAGAAGTTAGAAAACAATTATAATATATAAAAAAAGTGGTAATATAGCTTATGTACATTGGTTTAGTAATGTTCCCTAGTAGGGACTCACAGTTCTCATGGACAGACACAATTACAAGTAAGATTGTAACTCACAGTTAGTCCCTAGTAGGGACTCACAGTTCTCATGGACAGACGCAATTACAAGTAAGATTGGATACATAGCATGGTGATGTAGTTAGATGTTATGATAATTACTGATTATGCTATGATAATTACTGATTATGCTATTGTTTTATAACTTAATCTGAGTTGGTACATGGGCATAGCCAGTTCAATTTGAGATACTGTTTGATGTTTTTTTTAAAGAGGCTTTTGGAGGATTGTAGGGTTATATAGTTTGGCAAAGCATTCCAGGTTTTGCCAACAAAGCTGGTGAACAGGGATTCACTAGCTGAGTTATTAGCTTTGTGGGTTTGGACCAGTAATTTGTCAGCTGACCGTAGGGATCTCAGGTTGCTATATGACTTAATAATATTTATGAGAGAGGGGGTATCTTTAGGGTAGTACAGAACATTGTGTGCTTTTAGGAGTTGATTGAATTGAATTAAGCTGGGCAGTTCTAGCCATTCTAATTGTTTCAGGTTCTGGCAGTGATGGGTTCTATAGGTGGAGCCAGTTACGAATCTGGCAATATGGTTGTAGGTATGGGGCAGCTTACTTAGTTCGGTTTTATTGAGGTTTGAGAGTACAGGTGAGGCATATAAAAGAGTAGAGAGTAAGTGTGATCGGCTGATTTCAGTCCTAGCCAATGGGGTTAAGAGTGTCTTGTTTCTATACAGTGATCCAAGCTTCTTATTGATGATCTGTACGGTTTTGTTGACCTGTAGGTCAAATTTGAGATTATTGTCTATGATAATCCCTAGAAGTTTAGTGTGTTGATCTGGGGAGATAGTGGTGCCATTGTTAGGCATTACAGAGAATGAAAGTGTGGCAGATCTACTAGTGAGGGTGAATAGTAGAAGTTTAGTTTTATTGGGGCTCAGTAGTAGACGTTGTTTGGTGAGCCAGTTCTCAATAGTGTTAAATGTATTTTGGGTTAAGATTTGTAGTTCGGATGGGGAGTCTGAACAGATGAGAGTGGAATCATCTGCATATTGAATACAGGTAGCTTTAGGGATAGCAGTGTGAAGATTATTGATAAAAATAGAAAAGAGTAGTGGACCTAGTATGGAGCCTTGAGGGACACCAAATGTGAAAAGTAGCTGACTGGAGAGTTTGCCCTGCCATAGTACTGCCTATTTTCTACCAGTTAGGTAGGACTGGAACCACTGGATAGTGTGCATGTTGAGGGAAATGGATTTTAGAGAAAGAATGAGAAGTTCATGGCTGACCATGTCAAAGGCTTTTGATAGGTCAAGGAAGAGGGCGGAGGTTAGCCTATTGTCATTTTTGTTATTATTTATGGCATTAGTAAAGGAAAGGAGGGCTGAGGTGGTGCTGTGGTATGACCTGAAGCCATGCTGGGAGTTGGATAGTAAGTTATTCTGTGTAAGGTATTGCATTAGTTGCTTGTGTACACATTTCTCCATTATTTTGGCTAGTGGGGAAAGAATGGCAATGGGTCTATAGTTGGACATGTCTATTGAGCTACCACCTTTATGGAGTGGGATGACATGGGATATTTTCCAGAGGGAGGGCATAGCATTTTCGGATAAGGTTCTGTTGATAAGGATAGATATGAAATATGTAATGGCATCTGCAGCTATTTGTAGGTACTCTGCAGGAAGGAGGTCAGCAGCGAGGGTGGTAGGTTTTAGTTTCTGTAGGAAAATTTTGATAAAACTAGTGGATATTGGTAGAGGCTAAATTTGGGGTGATTTGTGGATAAATTAGGCATGTGGTTTAAGTTTGTAGAGGTTAGGTGATTTGCTAGGGATTTGATTGTTTTGGTGAAAAAGTTATTATAAGCGCTAGCTATGGTCTCTGGGGAACTATGGGTATGGTTAGCTGGGGGTGGTAGAATGTCATGGATGAAGAAGTTGAATTAAGCCTGCCCAGAACTTTCAGGGGTTGTTTTGGTGTTTTTGTAGGAGATTATAGTAGGAGATTTGTTTTATCCAGTAAAATAGATTTTTTTGTGTCATTCCTGTTGACGATATTTTAGATGGTCAAGTGGGGCTTTGGTTGTTCTCCAGCTGGCCCAGGCTCTGTTTTTGGCTTTGATTTTAGATTTGGTCTCTTTTGTGTGGTCATGATGCTGTGTTTGATCTAGATTTTATTGTACGTGCTGGAGCATGGGAATCAAGGATACTTAGGAATTTAGTGTTAAAGTGAGCTACAGCCTCTTCTAATGATAGATTTTTTTAGTTTTGACCAGTCAACTGTTTGTAGTTTGTTTAGGAATATTGCAGTGTCAAGGTTTTTTCTGTTTCTCACCATTTTATATTTGGTCTGGTGAGGGTTTCCTACCTTATGTTTTATGATATAGGTTAGAAAATGGTCGCTAAAGTTGTCAGGGAGAGTGCCAGCAGTATACATTTGGGGTTGGTTGTTAACTAGCATCCAGTCCAGGATACTTTCCCCTGTTGGTCGGTTTGTTTATCCTAGTGGGAGAGGTTATGGTCTGTTTAAACTCAGATAAGTTTATAGGAGTGAGGGGGGTTCAGAGGAGCAGGGGTGCCAGTCAGTGTTAAAGTCACCAAGAACTATGGTTTCTTGGGGATAAGTAGTGGATAACCAGTACAGTATATCCTCCAGGGTATTTAAGTTGTTGCCTGGTAGAATATATCCACAGACGATGTTTAAACATTTGTACTGGTTAATCTGTAATTTGGTTATGAGGAGTTCAGCATTGTTGAATTAGGGTGATTGAATGGTGTCTCTATTAACAGTTAAAGTGTTTTTGTAAAGGACTTCTATCCCACCTCCTTTCTTAGTAGCACGGTCTAACCAGTGTATATTATAAACTGGGGATAGTATCTCATTGTCGGTAGTACTAGATTTTAGCCAGGTTTCCGTAAGACACATAATGTCTGGGGAGTGGGTTGCTAGGAGGGCTTGTAGGTTGGGAATCTTATTGTTAATACTTCTAATATTTAGGTAAAATGCTAGGAGGGAACTAGTGGGAGTAAAAAGGGGTAGCTTGACTGTGGGGTTGTGGTAGGGGAGTGGAGGTTATTGGGTGTGGGTGGGCAAGGGTTGGGATGAATATTCTCATGTGTTATAAGGTTATAGTGACAGGATATTCTAAGCTTTAGGAGTTTGTTTATTAGTTTTATATAGTCTTTGTCTTTAGGATTATGTTTTGTGGTTTTACAGGGGTGATATATTATTGCGGGTCGTATATTCGGTTTGCTGGTGATGGCACAGTGTGCGGTGTTGTGTGTGTGTAGTTGTGGGTGTCTGTTTGACTTTGTGGGTAGTGAATACCATGGTCAAGTATTTGTTCGTAGGCGGTAAGATGGTAAAATAGAAACTGTATAGGCATTAGGGGAATTAGTATTTTTTTACTTGTTTGCATTTTGTTAGGGGGTGGGCCAAATTGGATGGTTGATTTTGCTAACAGGGTGTGGAAGAATGCAAGAGAAGAAAAATGGGTTTGGGGGGAGGGCTGTTTAATGACTGGATCTTAGTATTAGAGGAGTGGCTGAGCATAGTTTAAATGTAGGAGTAGTGGGGGCGGGTAGCAATTGGGGGCAGGGAAGGGAGCAGAGTGAGCCCGAGCACAGTGAGGGCAAGCAGAGTGTTGCTAACACTGACTCCAAGTATTTCACTGGGCTTATGGTATGTTAAGGTAACATTTTGGCTGTATTTAGATTTGTTTCTTTTTACATCAAATTTTAGGCTATTTTTAATCTGTAAGTTATACACTTGTAGGATAAATTAATAGCTGCAGGGTATGATTTTCTGGGCTATGTGAGGGAATGCAGGGTGAAATTACTGTTGTAGCAGTTTAACCTGTTTTAGGAAAATGGGGGTGGGGGAAGAGAGAAGGCAATAGGAGTGGTTAGAGGGGGACCTTGATTAACTCAAGACACCACACCAGAGGTAAGTTTAATGTAAGGGCCTAAAACCTGCACTCAGCACTTAATGTTGTTTATGTTTAGCAGGAAAGACAGACCAACAGTATACACTTTTGAGAATTTTTACAAGGGTTACTTGTTCAATGTCAGACAAGTAAAACTTTGATATAGGAAATCTATGTTTGTGTAGAAAGCCCAAAAGGTACAAAGTATACCTGTTAAAATTAGGGTCAGAGACACTAATGTAAGAGTCAGTGTACTTTAGTTACAGGGGAAGGAGGTAAACATAGAAAAGAGCCCTATGGCTGACCAGAATAGTGACTTGCTTAGTTACACAGCACTGTAAGAGTAAGCTTAACAAATGTTTTTATATGTGTAACCTACTCTGTTTAATTGCTGGGAGAAAAACAGTTTTTGTTGAGAGAGTGGTAGCCAAATTGTAATCCTGTAGACACCGTTATGCAGCAGTTGCAGTATGCTAGTGAAGGTAACTAGGAAAAGAGAGAAGCAGAGATTCTAGGGTAAGCATTAAGGCAGCAACAGGTGGTTATTTTAAAATAGTACATTGAGAAAGGTTTGGGGGAGGTAAAGTAGCACACTTCAGAGTGAACTAGGATGTATAGCAAAGAAACCTTAGCAAGAGAGCAATGCAGTAAATAAACACTTGCCAGATTTACAGATGTACCAGAAAAACTAAATCAATCATTCACAATTGTACAACTGGAAAGATGTCAGTAAAAGCAGTTCAGGTATAGCTAGCACGAATGATTCAGGTCATAAAAGCACTTATTCAATGTGTGTGAGCAATTTAAATATTAAAAACATATGCAGCAAGTAGTAGCTCTGATTATAACTTTCTCTAGGTACAGGTTCAGTTTAAACACAAATATTACCACAGAAATTCAGTTAAGTCACTAGCTACTTATAGAGCTTCTGCAACAAAAATTGAGCAGGCTGTGCAGTATCAGAATTTAGCATCAGGTCATTCAGTTACACACAAAAACAGAAAAAAATCCATACAATGAATATATTTACACTGTGAGTCACATCAGGTCAAGCAAGGGGGGAAGAGAAAGGGAAATCCTAAGCACCTAGATTTGAAAATGATGCCTGTACTGAATTGTAGCAGTTTAACCTGTTTGAGGAAAAATGGGGGTGGGGGAAAAGTAAAGGCAGTAGCAGTGGTTAGGGGCTAACACTGACTCCAAATATTTCCCTGGGCTTATGGTATGTTAATGTAACGTTTTGGCTATATTTAGATTTGTTTCTTTTTACACCAAATTTTTAGGTTATTTTTAATCTATAGGTTATGCACTTGCAGGATAAATTAATAGCTGCAGGGTATAATTTTCTGGACTATGTGAGGGAGTGCAGGGTGAAATTACTGTTGTAGCAGTTTAACCTGTCTGAGGAAAAATGGAGATGGGGGAAGAGAAAAGGCAGTAGGAGTGGTTAGAGGGGGATCTTGATTGACTCAAGACACCACACCAGAGGTAAGTTTAATGTAAGGGCCTAAAACCTGCACTCAGCACTTAATGTTATTTATGTTTAGCAGGAAAGACAGACCAACAGTATACACTTTTGAGGATTTTACAAGGGTTACTTGTCCAATGTCAGACAAGTAAAACTTTGATACAGGAAATCTATGTTTGTGTAGAAAGCCAGAAAGGTACAAGGTATACCTGTAAAAATTAGGGTCAGAGACACTAATGTAAGAGTCAGTGTACTTTAGTTACAGGGGAAGGAGGTAAACACTCAAGTAGAAAAGAGCCCTATGGCTGACCAAAATAGTGACTCGCTTAGTTACACAGCACTGTAAGAGTAAGCTTAACAAATGTTTTTATATGTGTAACCTACTCTGTTTAATTGCTGGGAGAAAAACAGTTTTTGTTGAGAGAGTGGTAGCCAAATTGCAATCCTGTAGACACCGTTATGCAGCAGCTGCAGTATGCTAGTGGGGGTAATCTGTGAGTCACATCAGGTCAGCCAAGTGGGGAAGAGAAAGGGAAATCCTAAGCATCTAGATTTGAAAATTAAGAACTAAGTTCACAGAATACTTTTATTCTTCCAGTCAAACTATTCAGGATTCTTTAAGTACAAGCATGTACATTACCCACATATGGTACACACATTAAGAAAGCATACATACACACATAAACATATATATATATATATATATATATATATATATATATATATATACAAAACGCATGTGTGTGTGTGTGTGTGTGTGTGTGTGTGTGTGTGTGTGTGTGTGTGTGTGTGTGTGTGTGTGTGTGTGTGTAGATATGGATCAACCTCACATAATCAAATTTTCACTTACCCAGAACTTAAAAGGATGAGATGACTTCACAGCAAATTTACTTTCACGAACACTTTCAGATCACCACAATTTTACTCTGGGAAAGGAACCACTTAGCCACCACAACAAAATAAACAATCCAAAGCAGACCAAGCCCACCCAAGTGGGGGGGGTGTACCCCCACAGCCCCCTTACTGAATATACCAACTCCAAGATTGCACTACAGTGGGAAAAAGGGCAAAGTTCACTATGGTGGCCAAATGTTTCCTTTCCCGGGTAAAATTCCAGTGATCCAAGTGTTCGTGAAAGTAAGTTTTTGGTGAAAACATCTCATCCTTTTAAGTTTCAGGTGAAAATTCAATCATGTAGAGGGAATTCATATATATATATATATATATATATATATATATATATATATATGTCAGAAAAATATGTATTAATGTGTGTATTAGTAATATGCTTAGTGCATTTAGAGCTTGAAAAGGGTTAACACATTTATTCTATTTCATACTGCATAAATCTGTACAAACTGCAGATGCTTTCTGACCTTGTATTGGTAGCTAAAATCTTGCTTGTGCCTTGGAAATTTACTGAGAAGCAGATGATTCCTGTTTATGTTAGGAAAATAACGAATAGAACAATACTACTTGTATGAAGCTTAGACAAGAAGTTCCGTTTGTGCTGTGAGAAAATACATGGCTGTAAAAGCTATAGATAATTAGGACAAAGCCTGTTTGAAAATATGAACTGCAATCAGCATTTGCTTGTATCTGAATTAGAAGAGTACCTTGAAATGTAACACGGTACAGTGGAAGCTTGTAAACGAATTAGTGCCCACCAAGGCCAGGTTGTTTTTCTCAAAAGTTTCTCACAAATCTAGTCATGTCAGTAGAAAATCTGAGTAACATCTGCTGTAGAACAATACTGAAAGTTGTGTTTGATTACGTCAGCCATAGAAGGCCATGTCTTGTAAAATAGTATAAGAATAAGCATACTTCCTGTTGGTAGTTAGACAAATCCTTGTATTTGCATGTTTTTGTCTCCTTGCGGCAAGTAAATAAATATGCCTTAACTGAACCTTACGTGTATTGGTCTTTGAAGTTTTTTTCCTTTGACAATATATATATTGTTTATGTATCATTTCCATATTTTTTTCTGTCTGCCTGTCTGTCTAGCTAACTAACCCTTAAAAAACTTAATTTGCAAACATGTATGTGCACACACACACACTCTTATCAAGTCCTTACTCTAACCCTAATCCACAAACACTTGTACAGATTTTCAAACCCATTTACCATATAAACAAACTCCCTGCTTTCAATGCATACCACACTTGACAAAGAGAGCAATCTTTTTTTGCCATCCCAAAACACTGTTGAACAAATTGCTATTCACAAGAGTGCTAGACTTCCACATCAGTTGTGTAATGAGAGTGGAGCAAAGAGGTCAGCTGCCTCATGTGCAAGTTGTTAGGGGTGAGATCAGGAAAGCTGATTGCTTACACATGCCTGTACAGAAAATAATTTTGATATTGCTTTTGTGCAATACGGATGCATTTCAGAGCTTCCTGTGTAGTATAGGGTATAACAAACCACTTGCTAGAGTTTTAAAAGCTAGAGATGTCCTTGCTGTCTCTTGAGGTTTAGGAACCCCCATCAGAACATGGACGTTTGAAATGAAGGTCAGGATGTGGCAGGACCTGACTAGTTTCTGAGTTTAACACCAGACAGATCACGAACTTTATTTTTCTCTCTCTCTGTTCAACTTACTTTTGAGAGGACCAAATCAGGGAATAGCACTAGATGAGTTAGCTATGACTCTGATCCACGTATATATGTATATACATATATACATGTTTAGCTAAAATATATAATAAAAAAAGAACATTCCACAATAAGTACTTGGCAGAAGTTCAGGATTTAGTGTTTTCATTCCACTGAACAGAATTTCATCAGAATTAAAGACATTCCTGATAAACAAGCTTAAATATGCTAAAAAGATAAGTATATCAGGAACTGGTAATGCTTCAATCTATTAGACCTTCTCTTTTAAACTAGGGAAGAGAAACATATTAATTCAAGCCAGATAAAACATCAGAGTTTAAAAGGATTTGCCATGACAATTCCCTACAAAGTAAAGTAGTTTACCAATCCCCCTACTGTCCTGGAAGATCTTTTCCAATAAAAAATAAACTTTTTAAATCCTTACAAAAACAAGAATGTTTAAATAAAGCATTATTTTCATCATCATTTTAATGGAATGTAAATGTTCATAGATTATTTTATTTAATTTTCTGTCTGTTTTTCTAATATAATATCCAGGATATGCAGAAGAAAGTGCCACATAGACCACCCCAGTGGTGTTGCAGGTATATCTGCCTTGGCAAGTAAAAACCCAAGGATGGTTCAGAATAACCTTGTGTGGCTCCTCAAATATATAATGACAGTGGCTGCATGCATCACACTTCTTTGTTCAGCCATAAGTAGATGGAGTGGCCATCCTGTGCTCAAAGCAGATACCGGTATTGTTAAATGTCTTGTATAAAAAGGTCGTGTGGTGCCAAATTTATCAAGACCAGGAAAAATACCATAAACCCTGGACCACTTGATCTTAACAACAGATCATATGCCACTAGCATCCAAGGAATGAAATAAGACCATATATAATGTGTGGTTATATATAATTCTTGTCCTGTGGGTGTTGCATAAAGGTTTTCTCGAGATGGGTACATAACAATCCATTCAAACTGACCAGATTAAAATCATTGATTTTCTCCAGTACGTTGCTGGGGTAAGCATGATCAAGAAGCATATTCTTACACAAAATATATTTCTTAATAAAAATTTTCATAATCAGATACAGTTCTGCAATGGCAGATAAATTGTACCCCCACAATACCCTTTTTTTTTTGAAAGAATGAACACTACCAAAATGTAAATAGTTTTGGGGGAAAGCACATTTCTTGTACATGGTGGACTCATAATGGTTGTTATCCAAATTCTTGTATAAATATACATCAACAAAATAAATACCTACATGAGGAATGTTAAAAGAGAACTTCTGATATAAACCAAGGGTTGGGAGGGTGGCCTAATTGTTAAGGTGTTTGCCTTACAAACACAAGGTACAGGGTTTGAGTCTCATAAGGGATAATTGGCTAGGCTTAAAATGGCTTGCAAGGGCAGTTAGCTTAGTACTAATCTATGAACTGGAGTATCTATGAACTATAAAAAGTAGTAAAACCAAGGTATTGAAAAAATGGTTAAATCCAGAAACGTCACCACTCCAAACAATGAAAACATCATCCAAAAATTGAACATATAATCAAATGAAGGGCCAGAAATCACTACTCCTTAGACACAAGTGATATAAACTGGTATAATACCAGAATGGCAAACACTGGATTGCAAGCTATCCCCATTCTCACTCCACGGGATTGCTTAAAATATTAATTTTCAAATGTAAAAAAAAATGTTGCTTACAATCAATTCCATCTCAATACAAATCTGCTTTTCTTCTTTTCCCAGTTAAGGGTTGCCACAGTGGATCACCTGTCTGCTCATGATTGGCGGTGGAGTTTTATGGTGTCAAGTTGCCAGCCTGGTGCCCATCCTTCCACAGAAGGCACACACACCCATGCACTCATGCCTAGGGCCAATTTAGAGTGTTCAATCCACCAACAGCATGTCTTTGGGATGAAACCGGAGCACCTGGAGGAAACCCATGCGACCACAGGGAGGGCATGCAGACTCCACACAGAAAGCACCCCTGCCGAGAATCGAACCAGTGAACCTCTTGCTGTGAGGCAGCAATGCTAGCCACTGCACCACTGTGGCCACCCACAATACAAATCTGCTTTTAAAGTTAATAATTGCATTTGCCAAAATGTAACTGCTAATGTCATGCAGTATTGCAGTTAATATCTTAAAATACAATGCTGAAAAAAATCTAATGTGTGTTCTTGGTATTGAACCCACAAATAATTAAGCTGATGTACTAACTGCCTAATGCAATCATCAAGAGCTACTGGAGCTGGCATGTATGTTCGATGTCAAAGTTAAGGTATGCCTGCTAAAATGATATACAGGGATGGACTGAAAATACTTCTTTTCCTTGCATTCAGACCTGATGCATACTTATCTAGTGCCTATCTGAGGTGACCTAGTCTCTCCTGATGCACCTCATGGTTGTCTGCTATAGCTGCTGCAGCAGTACAATACAGAAAATAAAAAAGATAGATATAGGAAAGCATAAAGAATAAAATTTGCTGTCTAAATAATGTCATATCACTGGCAGGTAAAGGATGTTTGCAATTTTAAATTCATCTTCCCATTGGCTCAGGAAGTCCCACTTGTGCCTCTTCATGTCACTACAGTGGTGACTACATTGGTCCCCAGTGTGTGGGATGATGCCAGTTGCACTGGAGATAGCCTTGGCCAAGTTATCCCAACCCTCAGGCTTATAATGAGACCCAAATATTATTGCAGTCCCAGGTTCCAGCTATAGTGTTCATGAAGAGTGCCACAAAAGTCCTGGACTCCTCAACACCCCCACCTTTGTGCTATAAATGGAACACTATCCCTACCATTGGCAGACGTGTCTGCATTAGTCAAGCTACAAATATAAGTCTGAATTGGTACCTAATTCAGATCTCAAAATTAACATCTTGTGTGCAAAGATGCACAGTCTTGCCAACTGCATTTTCACAATTGGAAGGCAGCAATGGCTTGACAGACACATTGACATTGATTAAATCAAAAAGCACAGAAAGTGTGAACAATTGCTGTGAGATTTGGCCATGTGTGGTACTGAAACCATTGACACATGTTCTAATGTTAAACATTGAAATGCTTCATGGTGTTTTTTCGAATCATTGTTGGTTGGAGGAAAATGGTATGACCTGTGACAAATTGGACCTGCTGAGAGTTACACACTGGTGAGATTAAGCAGTACCACTTGGGAACCCATGTAAAAAAAAAGGATAAACTATTAAAATGTACTTATTAACAGTCACTGCCACAGGAAAACATACATTTTAACATGGTAATTACAGCTAAAGTAATGTAACAATGACTGGAGATATATTTCTGAGATGCCTGTATGTGTAAGACTTTAGTCATGGCACTGCATTTCTATGTAAAAGGCAGTATTTGTGTTTGTAAATAAATTTTAGATGCATGTAGTTGCATGACCTGAATAATACAAGTTGGATTATATTACACACATACTTCACGAGACATACTGTCCCAAATATATCATTTTGATATGTGATAACCCATGATAATTGCAACAAAAACATTGTGCACATCATACCTATGCAAGTGTACTAAATTAAAATAATCATTGCCATGTTTAACAGAATTTATAGGCATAATATTGGGCTTCTATAGCAAGCATTACTGATACATTTGTTGCAATAAATGTGGTTATAATACTCATTTATATTTAGTGCTACATTCCTAATCAAAATATTGTAACAAATGGCATTGTGACCCACAGTGATATAACAAAATGTGTGAAAATATGCATTCAGACCTTCTCTGTAACATTATCAGTTAACTGGATTCACACTCTGTGTCACCTGTCTTATTTATCTAAACTCAATGCACTTAAACCTGACACAAGTTGTACATTTTCTTCACTGAGTACTATCCAGACTGCTGACAGCCACTCACCAATGCCAGAATCACTTCCACTACAGAAGGCTGCCCAAATTAAAACTTTCCTTTTTCCTTAGGAAGTAAACCGTGTTTGTGCACTGCAAAGCAGAAAACAAATGTAAAAGGCATTAAAAAATTGACAGAGAGAAAAAAACTGAAAGGAAGATTAATTCAATCAAAGGGTATACTTAGCAATGACCAGAGCAAGAAATATACTACAGTAACACATTGATCCTTCTCACGTCTCCTTGCAACACCAGAAATTTAAAGTCCAGCACACATTATCAAAACTGTAGTTAAAAACAAATAATGTTAACATGGACAGACAATAGCTTGTATGTTGTTAGCAAAACTGAGAATAGTTCAGTTTTAAACAGCAGCACAATGATATAAAAAAATATGTGTAAATATGTATTCAGACACCCTCTGTAAAATTAACTGTTATCTAGATTCACACCCAGCATCACCTGTGTTATTTCACTAAAATCACTTCACTTGCAGTTTGTGTCACAAAGAAAGTTACTTGACAGGTTCATTTGCTTCATTATGTTCTAGCCAGACTACTGATGGCCATGCAATGATGCCGGTCTTGTTTGTACTACAGAAAGCAACCCAAATTATTTTTTTCCCTCAGAAAGTAAATTGTGTTTGTGTACTACAGAGTGGATCACAAATGCAAAAGGCATTAAAAACTTAAAAAATGACTTTGCATTGCAAAGTAATACATACTGGATATATGTAGCAATGAACAACGCTATTATAGCATTAGCATGACACAGTCCTACTTTTCATATCTGCTTGCAGCCTCACAAGTAGCATTTAGGTTACACATCATCAGGATTTCATGTAATTGCAATTGTGAAATGAGACACATAGAGAATGACAAGAGGCCATTCTTGCCACAGTATATGCAATTACTCATGACATAAAAGTTTACAATATATTGTATAACTGTCATGATGAATACTTGTGAGACATAAACAAGTTATCCAGCAAATATGACACATATGTCCACATAACCTTTGTTATTGCTTTTGTGTTAGCAAACTGTATAAAATGCCATATGTTGCAACATCCATAGCACATACTGTTAATAATTAGAAGTGAGTTTACAACAGCATATTTGTCATATAATTCACAGGGACATCAGGTAAATTTGTCACATAATTCACAGGGACATCAGGTAAGATTTGTTATCATTTATCACAGACTCTAGCCTGGTCATTTCATGTACAACATTGGGTGTTAATATTTATTCGGAATCCAGTCATAACAAATATCTGCAAACTGGATATGAACTCTGCATTAAGTGGCCTTTTTCTCTGAGATCACTTCACTTACACTTTCTGCCACAGAGATAGCTGACAGGTGGAATTCCTTTATTCAGTACTGTGCAGAGAGCTGATCAATGTGCACCAGTGCCAGTGTCAATATCTCTACTGATACCATTTTGATTTTTTTCAGTTTTTGCTTTAGAAGGGAACTGTTTCTTACTGCTAAGGAATGTTGCCAATCAAGAGTGTGCAAGGCCAAACAGCACTCAAAGATTACAGAAAAAAATCACATAAAGTAAAGAAAACATTAAGAAATGTTTATTTAAAATGTACATTTCTGATGTTACCTCTACTTTGTTGCCTTTCAACATCAATATATTCAACATAAATATAAGTATATTCACACAAGCAGTACCCTCTCTGGATTGGAGCTATCAAACCAGTGAATTAACAACACATAATTGAAATTACTCTCAGTATTTGCCACAGACAGAGACTTTTCAGAGGTAGAAAAAAGTAGATTACATATAAAGAACATGTGAGATTGCATCAATTCATTTTAGAACTGCAACAGAAACAATCTCTAAAAGCTGTCATCTTCGCAACAGTTAAGCTGATATTTCCTCACAAACTGTAAAACAAATATCTGCAATACTGCTGCTGTTTTTTTCTCTTTATTTTGTCATCAGCATTCCCTTTTTCTATGATTTTCAAACAAGAATGCTATACTCTTTGCATTGCTATTGATATGTATTTCAATGAGTAAAGTACATCCTTAAAATTGGAGAAGAATTGCTACTCAGTGGCACAATATATGGTCATAAAGAATTTAAAAAAGTTAGGAATATTGTTCTCCTAGCTCAGACAATGTGATACTAGACTTTGGTGTTAAGTATCTTCTCATTGACATACCCTCTATAAGAGTACATCAGAAAGGACAGACTGTGAAATACTGATTGTTCCTGCAGTCAGAGTAATCATTTACACTTGCAATCCTTTAGCAAGTAACACTTCTCACTACTCATCCTTGCAGAGTTAGGGCATGTGCATGCAATTGTGTAGGTCCATACATCATGTTTACAATCCCTGCACTTTGTGCAGATTTTGCAGTTTATGAATTCTAATGAGTTCACATCTCATTTGCATATTCACAGTGTTCAGAGGGCTAACTCTGCCCTATATTAAGATAGTTGTGTATGCAAAAATTTGTATTGTGGTAGAGAAGAATGTTTGGATCTACAGAACTACATGCTGCTATTTGCTTGCCATACTTGCTTCTAGTTTCACAACTGACTTGATCCAAAGGTATGTTGCTGTTTTTTTACAAAATGTTGTATTTCAATCTTACTGACAGACTACATTTCATAATAAACCCATCGCTTTGCTGTCTACATTTTTTGCCCCTTGCTAGTAGCATAAGCATTTGCATCCATCATTTTTTCCATTAGAAATATTGGTAAACATGACATTATGGACAATTTTCTATGCCAATATCACCAGTTATTGCAGCTGAGCATTGTATCACTTAGTAGGAAGGTCAGGGGTTTGATGTTTGTATCCCACAAAATCTGTTAAACCTGAGATATATAACTGACCACTCTCCACACAAGTGGACATCCAACAATAGCTGTAGTCATTTCTAATGTAAAAATGTAAATTGCTTTTGTTAATGCAGCAACATACTACACAATTACAGCCTTATTGTACTCCTTACATAACTTATACTCTTGCTTTTCATTTTCTTTACGTTTTGTGGGGAAGGAAGTTCTGGATTTACTTTGTATACTAATAGGGAGCTTACATTTTTTAATTATTTTGTACACGATGGATACATATATATTTGTTTTATTATTAATCACCCTGTGCCTTTATTGTGTTTTATGTTAATTTACATTTCATCTCATACAGGGCTATGGTGCTCAAGACATCTGCACACTGCAAAATGCCATACAGTAACATAAAAAATGAAATTATTATCCAGGCACATTGACATGGCTCATTCCTTTTAGAAATATGAAGAGGTGACAAGTACTCTAGGGGGTAGATGGTCAAGTATGTAAAATGGTGTAGGAGGCCATGGCTATACATGTCAGAAAATCTGACATACAGCCAGTTACTTCAAGAAAAATCTTGTTGATTGGATGGGAAATAGGAAATTCACCCTGGGGATCACTTCTGTGGCTCTGCTTAACAGTGGCACAGGAAAATAATTTTCTTTGGTGGCAAAAGCCAGGGTACCTTTTTGGCTGGGCTTGTATAGGCCCTAGGGCTGATAGCCTAGTTCCTACCTATGAACCTATGAACATAATAATGCATGTGATATATAGGGCATATGAAAATAGCCTAAAATTTATGGGTCTGGAGGGGTCCTGCTAGCAAACCACCAGTTACTGAAACTGAGGAGTTCCTGTCCACTGTCAGAGACCCTCAACACCTCAACAGAGGGTTAACACATAATCACTGATATTAGTTCTAACATAGAAGACAATACTAGTGTTTATACTGCATAATTTCCAAGTATGCAATGCAATTCAATAGTTTGCACTGACTTCTTTGGTGTTAGGCTTGCTTTCATGTGTCCTCCCCACCACCACCACCACCACACTGTGCCAGTGATGATGACTGTGCCCTGCCCCTTGCACATTTTTTCTTTATTTACGGTTGCATATATGTGTAGGAAATTGAAATGCTTGATGTACATTCTTGGGCAAAGTCCATAGCTAGATATTAAAGACGTTGATCATACACATTTTCTAACACTACAGTACACATGAGATATGTCTCATCTTAGGGACATATAATGTCTTGCATATGGGACTAAGCAATTATCTAGTTCTTTTTTCAAATGTTCCACACTTACCTTGGCCATCAGATGAGGGTGGAAGAGGTTGTATGTTTCTTGTACTCTTTCTCTGTCTACCCACTTTTGCTCTACAATTTTTGTGTCATGTAGTCCATAATAAGTCAAGCTAGGTATAAACACCGTTCCTCTTCTTGGCAGATGTCTGGCAGCAGCAACAACACCTTGTTTTAAGGCCTGTTGCATATACAGATTAATGATGGCAACAAACAACCAATGAAAATGTTTTTCTAAGTGAAAACATTGCTATAAGTCAAAGAGTTTTGGATTTCAAGGCAAATGGCTGTACTAAGTGTTCATGATTGCATTACAGGTTACTGAATAGCACTACCATGGTGGATTGGTCAATCAGCATGTAATTCAGCTACTTATTCTTCCGTTAGCATATTCTGCCATATAACCTTGTTTTGAAATCTTCTACTAACTCCAAAATAACTTCTTGTTTGTATTTTATATTTCCTTTGCCATCTAAAATAGCATTCTTCCTTCAGTCTCTCATTTGTTTCTAAATAAGGGAAATCTCCTGTATGATTCCTTTCAGAAAAAAATCTTTTCCTATATAATGCCATTTTTACTTTTTTTTCTCTGTTCTTTTTATACTTTTAAGTCTATTTTCCTTATTTTGTTGATTCTTTTTTTCTATATCTTTCTCATAATTCCATAAACTTTCTTTATATTTCATTTTATTTCTTTTTTTATTCTTTCCACTTTTAAATATACATTTTTATACTTCTGCTTATATACTACTCACCACTGTGTCCATTTTTTATAAAGTGGTCTAACTGACAAATGATTTTTTCATGAAATTTATCTCTCATCATTTTTCTCATATTTAAACTCTACAGTTAATCTTGTTAATCGTTTTCCCGCCTTTATTATTTTGCTGTCTTCCCCCATTATAGACCACACAGATCTAAGATCTGAAACTCTGCCATCTGTACTGCCACTGTTACTTTTTATGTATTTAGAATAAATGCTATAATCAATTTCAGTCTTAAAAAATTACCTTCTATATGTCCATTCTCTATTTTTCATTACTTTTAAATCTCCAAATTTTATTAATTCCCTTAATATCTTAATAGCATGTGTTATTTTCCCTTTTCTTTCCTCACATTACAGTTAAAATTTCCTACATCACTACTGACATATTTTCTAACACAAAGTTGTTAATTTCATCAACCAGCTGTTTCTTTCTGTTATATTAGTATATGTATAGATCACTATAATCATCGTATACATTTTTGTCTCATTTTCATATCACATATTGTACATCACTGCCCTACCTGGTACTACTATTGTTACATCCAAAATTGTTATTTCTTGGCTTTTTATAAGATGGCCTGTTCCAGAACATGTCTCATTTTCTACCAACCAAACAAGTTGCCTCCCCATATTCTTTTTCTTTTGTTCTTCTTTGTTACATCTAATATCTAGCAAGCATTTTTATTTTTTACACCATTCCACCACCACCAAACCTCTTATATTATTTTTCATGCTATTAACATGTAATGGTAAAATTCCAATATTCAGGGGGATTCAATAAACCCTACATTTTCCACCATGTGGTAGCAACAAAGTTCAGATTCAGTAAGTATCATGTAGAGGCACGCACCCCTGCACAAACAAGGTAAACACTGTGGCATGTTAATTACAGCATAAGCAGTGGAATTGCATTAAAATCAATGAATCCAACATGGTGGAGCTATTCAACAAGCTATAAAGCATCTGTGTAGACCCCATGCTGGGTTTTTTTTCCTGTGAAATATTCTCATTTTTCGTCTGCACTTTTGATTTAATATCTCTGTAATCTGTACAATCTGGTTTTCCCACCCACCCACGCTGTTCTTGTGGTGGTCTTATGTCTTGGTGGCTTTGAGTTGCCCGCCTCTGGTATAAAGTTGATACTGGACACTTCCCCCCAAGGCAGATTACATCAGCTCATTCTACTGTTAATAGTGAGAAGTTAGCAAAGGCCCACCCCTTTAGCTTCTGCATATTGAGTTATCTCATTATCTTCTGCCTCTTCACTTTCTACTTAAAAAAAAAAAAAAAATGTTTCCTAGCTCTCCTTGAACTAGTGTAGCCCAGATACAGATTTGCTGTATCCAGGATTTTTTGTAAGCTTCAGAGTGGTTCTCTTCATTTTTTCCATTAGATCTGCTAGTTCTATGCTCTCCTGCACTTTTATTAGCATATTAGTCTAGCACTTTAAACTATTCCTGGTGCCAGAAAATGTGCTCTTCAAATTTTCCCTTAGAACTATCTGGTTTCTCAGTAGTAGCACTAATTCCTGAATCTCTGTGACTAGCACTTGCTCTAAAACCTGCTGGAAAGCACTAGGAAGCCTTAAACTGATACAAACACTCAATTCTCCTCATTAATAAGGAAAAATTCATTGCAGGCACTAAACAGCCTATAACTGCAAAGTACCTTGCCAAGGTAAGGGAAAACAGCAATATCCTGCCTTCACCCAGAATGATACCACAGTATAAGGACAAAATGATTGACTTCAACAATTGGCGACATTTCTGGTGTCATTTAAAGGGGATCCAATATTTGTCTGCCTGGGATAACATGATCAACAAACCATGATGCTTTGCCAGAGATGATCTGCACCTGTCGCCCCTGGGATTCAGGTTACTGGCTAAGGCTCTTGCCATTCCTATAGTGCCTTTTTTAGGCAAGGTTTAAAGGACAAAACCACCACCATAACAGATATAATCATGCAAAATCTGAAGGTAATGCTACTCAGTGCTAGAAGTCTAAACCTCAAAATGCACTCTCTCGAGGCACTCCTAAAAATGGAGAACATCAATATCTGTGCAGTAACTGAGACCTGTTTCAAGGCTCCAGAGAGCACCCCTGCAATACCAGGCTACAATGCTTACCACACTTTTCGGCCACCAAACCAGGACTGAAGCATTAAAGGCAGAGGAGTGTCCATATTCACCAAGGATATTCACACCTCCAGGCTAGTTGCCCAACACAATGCATCTAAAATTCTACAGGTGCAACTAACACTAGGTAAGACTGCAATCCAAATTGTAGCTTGCTACAGATCCCCCACCATGTCCTCAGATTCTCACTACACCTTTCTAAATGTGCTAGATAATATTAAGATAGAACTAAACACCCTAATACTGGGTGATTTCAACTACCCTGCCATTAATTGGGAAAACTACTTGGATACTAACACCTTTGCCCAATGGTTCTTGGAATTCATAAATTCCAATGCCCTGGACCAACTAATCCATAGTCCCACCAGGGGCTCAAATATCCTAGACCTGGTCATTACCAACATGAAAGACTGATGCTCCACACCAGTGGTCACCCCCTCGTTGGTCAGGTCTGACCATAAGCTAATCACCCTTGACATCTACATCCCACCCCCCCAGTAGGGGAAACCTCCCTAAAAAACTTCTCCAAAGCCAACTTCATGCTACTAAAGCCAGAAGTGACAAACTTCATGATACGCATGCAGACGGGAACTGAAAATTCAACCACTGAATCCTACACTAAGGCACTGTATGAGCACATCCACTCATGCATGAATCATACCATTCCAAACAGAACCAAGATGGTCTCCTCCAAAAAAAGGAACCCAATCTGGTGGTCCCCTTCCATAAACAAACTATACAACAGAAGGAAGAAACTGTTGCAGAAAAGAGGAAAATCCCAGGATGCAAAAAACTCCTTTACCAGCCTCAGTAAGAAGCTAAGATCCCTCATAAACTCATCCAAAGCTAGTTACCAAAATAAAATTTCCAAAGATTCCAAGGACAACCACAAGGCATTCTATAGTTATGTCAATGCTCAGATCTGCTCTGAGCTACAACAGAATGGCATTAAATATACTGATCCCAAGGATATTGCCAATATCCTGGCAGATCGATTCAGTGCCAACTTCACCCCCCCTCTCACCACCTAAAGGCCAGTCTTGTTACCAAAAGATTGCCAAATTCCGGTACTCATGGCCACACAGGTAAAAAATGCACTCTCCAAAGCTAAGAATACAGCATCCATGAGACCAGATGACATACCGGGCTGTGTACTACATGAACTACAAAATGAACTGGCACCTCACCTAAGTGTCATGTTTAATCATAGCCTCACCTCAGGCTTCATGCCCAATGAGTGGCACACAGCTACAGTTATCCCACTCTACAAGGGGGGATCCACCTTGGATCCCAAGAACTATTGTCCCATCAGTCTGATGAGCCTGATCTGCAAAGCCATGGAATGCATTATCATGGAACTTATAAAAAAAGACATTGGCAAACTTCAAACACTAGACCCCACCCAGTTTGGTTTTGTAAAGGGCTGATCTTGCCTCCTCAACCTGCTTGACTTCTTTGAATCAGTCCCCAGAGCCGAGGATGAGGGTAAGGCGGTCCACACAGCCTATCTGGACCTCGCCAAAGGCTTTGACACCATCCCCCACTCTGGAATTATAGATAAAGTTACTAAGCTGGGCATTAATCCCTATGTCACTCGATGGGTTGCCAACTGGCTTACTGACAGAACCCAGACTGTAAAAGTAGCCAACTCAAAATCCAGACAAGTGACAAGTGGAGTACCTCAGGGTTCAGTCCTGGGACCACTCTTGTTTGGCATCTACTTCTCTGAAGTACAGGCCAGCACTAAGGGACTCTGGCTAACATAGTTCGCAAATGACTGCAAACTGGGAGCCATTATTGAATCCCCAAATTATGTGGATATTCTACAAAAGGGCCTTACAGAAACAGATTCTTGGTGCCAGAGCCATGGGCTCAAGCTCAATGCCAAGAAATGTATAGTTATCCCCTTTGGGAAAAACCATGTACCCTTGAAATACCACATAAGTTGCAGTACACTAAACACCAAAAGTAAGATAAGGGACTTAGGGACACAAGTGGACAGTGGTCTCACCTTCGATAACCATATGGCCTCAAGAGTCAGAAAATCCTTCTATGTGGCATACCTCATTACTAAGGGCTTTTCATCCAGAAAAAAGGAGGTCATTGTCCCACTGTACTCATCCCTCATTAGACTCACAGAGTACAACACTCCATTTGGTATGTACCTCACAAGACATCTTCAACAACTGGAAAGGCCACAGAAATACCTCAGTAAAAGAATCACAGGCCTAAAGCAGATGCCCTGTACTGACCGTCTAAAAAAACTCCAGCTATACTCTGTTGCATATCACCTACTCAGAGGTAATCTCTGCTTAACATACAAGGCCATGTCAAACCCAGTGCTGTTGGACATGCTACACGTAAACAAATCCCAATCCCTCAGAGCTACATGCTCCAGGGATGTAAACCTGGTCATCACAATGAACAAAACATGCTAGAGGGATAGATTCCTGACCCAGAGACTCCCCATACTCTGGAATAGACTGCCTATACATATCAAACTGAGCGCCTCTTTGGTCCTCATTAAAAGGAACCTTGATGACTGGATGGGAGATAGGAAATTCACCCCGGGGATCACATCAGTCACCCTGCTAGACAGGGGACCAAGAAAGTAAATATTCTAGGAAGAAATAGCTAGGGAATTGTTATGGCTAGGCTTGCATAGGCCCTAGGGCCGATAGCCTAGTACCAACCTATGAACCTATGAAATCCAAGCTCTTGGAATACAGTCACTGAAGTGAGTCTACACGGACAGAATGTTAGGGGCTGCTGCTTTACTCCATTTGTATGTGCTACAGGCTGAAGTCAATGCTACTGCTGCTGCTAATAGGCCTAGGCCAAGAAGAAGAAGAATTTTCAAGTCCCATTTAACTTTTCATAACCTACATGATGTGGAAATTGTAGAGCACTACAGGGTAGACAGGGACACAATACATGAATGCTGCAAGCTCTGTCACCCTCAGCTCAGAGCCAAAGTCAACCGAGGGGAACCCATCCCAGTGGAGACAAAGGTATGTGTACCCTTTAGAATCTTAGCTACAAGTACCTTTCAGAGAACAACAGGGGACATCCTAGGGGTGTCACAGGCATCAGCATCCAGGATCCTCCACCAGTGTCTGAATGCTGTGCTCCAACATGGCAGTGACCACATATTTTTCCCATAGTGCTGAGGAGAGGGCCAGAAATATGCATGAGTTTTACCATGTAGCATACTACCATGAAGTACTAGGCACCATAGATTGCACTCATATAGAAATGAAGGCACCACCTGGGGAACAGGGTAGACTCTACATAAACAGAAAGGCCTACCACTGTATCAACTGCCAAGTCATGTTTAATACCAAGGGAATCATTTTGAACATGTGTGCTGGCAACCCTGGCAGCTATCATGGCTCACATATCTAGCAGACCTTCTAACTGTACCAAAGGTTTGCTAGGAGGGATAGCCCACAGGGTCATTTACTTGGAGATGCAGACTATGAACTGGATCTGTGGCTGATTA